>NC_083594.1:26989198-27289198 GCF_027579695.1 Neoarius graeffei
GTGCCAAAAGGCAGAAAACGATTGCATCGGGTTTTTTTTTAAAAAAAAACGACTGTAAGTAAACTGTGCCTTACTTTATCATATCACCTTGCAATTTTTTTGATAGTCTGTTCAAAGTAATGTCGTAGTGAAAGTAAAATCGTACGGAGTAGAGAAGCCTTTCTGGTAGCCTCCTTCTTTCGGTGGTAGCCTGTAGACACAGTGCTCAGAAGGCAGTTTTAATGTTTAATCTGGTGTTCCCTGCCATAATTTCAGCGAGCATATTGTTTCATAAGGAAACTTTGTGAAGAGTTGTTGACTGACTGCCACTCACGCAACACACAGGCATAATTAGAAAGTCAGGATGCACTGGTTTACACTTTACACACACACACGTAGCCCAGCCTCTCGCTATGTTTGACAGTTGGAACTTAGCGGTTTTAAAACTAGTTTTGCAGTTTTGCAATTTCTGTGCGTGATGATAATGTGTAAACTTTGGATTTCCATAGGCTATGTTAAAATGTTATCATTGTCCTGGCCTGCAGGTAGTTCCTGGTGATGGCAGTGAGGGAGGTGAAATAACATGTATACACACTACCGTTCAAAAGTTTGGGGTCACCCAGACAATTTTGTGTTTTCCATGAAAAGTCAGACTTTTATTTACCACCATAAGTTGTAAAATGAATAGAAAATATAGTCAAGACATTTTTCTGGCCATTTTGAGCATTTAATCGACCCCACAAATGTGATGCTCCAGAAACTCAATCTGCTCAAAGGAAGGTTAGTTTTATAGCTTCTCTAAAGAGCTAAACTGTTTTCAGCTGTGCTAACATGATTGTACAAGGGTTTTCTAATCATCCATTAGCCTTCTGAGGCAATGAGCAAACACATTGTACCATTAGAACACTGGAGTGATAGTTGCTGGAAATGGGCCTCTATACACCTATGGAGATATTGCACCAAAAACCAGACATTTGCAGCTAGAATAGTCATTTACCACATTAGCAATGTATAGAGTGTATTTCTGATTAGTTTAAAGTGATCTTCATTGAAAAGAACAGTGCTTTTCTTTCAAAAATAAGGACATTTCAAAGTGACCCCAAACTTTTGAATGGTAGTGTGTGTGTGTATATATATATATATATATATATATATATATATATATATACACACACACACACACACACACATATACATATATATATATATATATATATATATATATATACACACACACACACACACACACACACACATATATATATATATATATATATATATATATATATATATATATATACACAAAATGGAATCATTTGCTGACAGCTCAGTCCCCCCCAGTTCAAAAATCCTATCTGCACCCCTGCTAAATGCCTTAGGAGAAAATGAACTGTTGTAGGGTTGCTGCAGTTACCAGTAAATTAGACATTTGAAAAAGTACAGTATCATCATTTCACAAATTTTGCAAGTTAACATTACTGCATTTCACTGCTTTTTTTTCACTGTACTTTGAAATGCACCTTTAACAGTTCACTCTTACATCTGCCCTTTAAGACTTAACTGGCAGCTCATGGGCGTGATGTAAATTTAACACTAACAGTGACTACGTTTACATGCACATCCAAATCGAGCTGCTGTCGGTAATCGAGCTGAAGGTCCCAGCAGGGTGCCAGAGAAATCCAATCCTACATGCACACAATGAAATCGGGCTATTGTGTGAGGTGCATTGTGCACCCGAGCCACAGGTGGCGCAACACGCCCCATCGTGTTGGTACACTTCCAGTTGTCGTCATGAAGAAGAGCTATTCAAGAGTGTAAACAAAGTTATCAGTTCTGTGTTCTCCATTGCGCGTTTTTCTCCCGTCCATGAATTTTAATATATTCAACTCCTTAAGCTGAATGAGCATGAACTCTGTCTCCTCATTGCTCCAGAAGTGCACGTTTCTGCTTGCCTGTGGCAGTGGGGGCGTGGTCAAGCGCCGGTCTGTGACAGGAGGGCGGAGCCAGGGAAGGTGAGTGGCAGAATCATTTCACCTGATGGTAATTAACCTGTGTTTGTGTGTCTTCCCAGTAACCGCGCCCTATTTAAGGAGGCAGAGGGAGAGCAGAGGGGAGAGCTCATCCTGGGACTAGAACACAGCGCGCGTGTGTTTTTCTCTCAAGAATAAAAGTAGGCTGTTAAACTGAAAAGTCTGACAATAAAAAGCCTATTAGTACCAGAAGCTTTGTCCTGCCGTCCTCTGTGCTCCACCCACACTTCAGAGAGCTCTACATCGCCATTTTCTCTTCTTCGTTTGTTCCTCCTGACCTCTTCTGCTGCTCGCTACTACTGTTGTCATGCCGACCGAGGCTGTTGTGTTTCCCACTTGTGGTCTCGTCACTCGTCACTTCCGGAAGTAGCTCGACAACTAGCTCGATAGGGTATACATGCACAAAGTAGCTCGGCAGAAATCGCATAAACTAGGTCGTGTAGCTCGATTCCGAGAAATCAAGTTCGGTTCAATTTCAGCCGAATTAAGGTGTATACATGGCATTTTGAACTTCGATTTCAGTCGAGCAACGGCAGAAATTCGATTCTCTCTATGTGCATGTAAACGTAGTGACTGAAGAGCTCTCCCTCTGATCAGTGACCATGACACACTGCCTCAAATTATCTAGCTAAGTTTGGGACAACGCTATGGATGTGGCAAATGCTGAACAATCTAGTTATATTAGATTGCTGAAGTTTGTCAAGAAACAAAGCTCTCTGGGCAAGATATGGCAATGTTTTGCTTTTAGGGCAAATGATAGTGGAGAGGTGGAGTCCTCTTCTACACCTGTGTGTAAACGGTGCTTCAAGTCATGTGTGGCAGGAGAAGACAATACATGAAACCTGAGATGCACGTACATCCCAATTTGTACAAAGAATTCCAGGAATGGAAGGTGCACATGATGATCACAAATAAACAGAAAATAAGATTGTCTAAATGATAGGTACTGAACTTTATCCATGGTGAGCTTATTCATAATATTTCCCGTCCTCAATCTAGCTATCAGACTCACCTGCTTGTCACGAGTTTACCTGACCTAACTGACCTTCTCAAGTCTCGTATTTCAGATTTAGACTCATTGTGTCTTTGTGGTGATGTGTTGTATTCTTCGATACACTGAACACAGGCACCCTGGAAGTGTGAGGACACCTTCTGTCTTGAGGCACCAAAGTGCTGCTTCATGTGACATCTTTAGAGTCACGTTTGTCCTCTTCAGTGCGAAGCAGCAAAAGGAGCTCTGCAAAGGTTGGTGGGCTGTGTTTCTTTTTTCCAGCTTTAGCTCAGATATCAGGGTGTTATCCCAGCAGTCTCTGCAAAATTGTTTCAGAAGCTGGCTGTCTAGACTGGCTGCATTTACACCGCCTCTCCTGAGGGTGGTGTTCAACATCACTTGCAGTCGCTGAAGATAAGTTGAGGATTTCTCGCCACTGTTTTGCAGTTTGTTAAGAAACTTGGCATAGAGGTAATCTCCATCTTCGACTGTGCCATATGCTGAGTCTAGAATGTCCAAATAGATCAATGGGGATGAATTAGGTGTCAGATGCTTTACTATGTCAACAGCAGGTGACAAAAGGCTCTCAAGTATCTTTCTTGATTTGTGTAGGTCTGATTGTTGTGCGTCTTTTATCAAGAAAGTGGCATTAGAACGCCATGTCTCATAATCCACTTCATTGTTTGGACAGGGACTGCGTCCAGAGAAGGGTCTGAGTCTCAGTGAAGCATGTGCTTGTGTTGCAAAGTCTTCATGCTTAACTATATGTTTGATGATAACTTTCTGCAGATCAGATGGATAGAGATCAGTTAGGCTTAGAGCAGGCTGTGTCTTTTCTTTGGGGGTTGGTTGAGACGGTGCTAGGTCAAGTTCAGGGGTGTGGACATGTTGTGGGGATAGAGCACTGGGCTGAGGACTCACCTGTCCTACAATCTCAGAAGCATGACCTTGAACGTCATCCAAGTTTGTCTCTGTGTTTTCCTCTCGGTTCTCTGAAACATCTTGGCCAACCGTCTTACTGATGCGAGAGAGCTCTCCTCTCAGCACATCTGTGAAGTCCTTGCCACTCTGTTTTGCAATCCCTTTCAGCTCTGTGAGGTATATTTCTGTGGCTAACTGGCTGACTGCAGGGGTGTAGATGCTTGATAATGCCTTGATATGGTAAGTAATGTTTGTCTGAGTCTTGCTGGCAAGCTTGTATAGCAATGAGGATGAGAGTGTCTGTATAGCTGTGCCATATGTATACTCTGCAATGGTCTGTAGGCCTAACTCAGACTGGGGCAAGTCTACTGGGATTGTTCTCTGAATAGAACCATACTGTTTTAGAAAGTCATAAACTTCATCTGTCTCTGTGCCTGTTAAGCCACTAACTAGAAGTGAGTTTGGGATCTTAACACTCTTTGACTGAATTACCTCCATCACTGAATGAGTAAAAATATTGTTTTCTGGTCTCTGGTTGCTAGTTTAAATGTGTTTGGCCACTCTTGGCTGGCTTGCCATATTTGTAGCGCATGTATCACCAATACACACTGTTAATGCTACTGGACCAGTTCTAGGTTCTAATGGAGTGGGGTAACAAAATAAAGTTAAGCTAGAGACCAGGTACTTTAAATGCAAAAGCCGGCACTTTACTGAAGGTAGACAAAAACAAAACACACATATAACAATCAATAACCCTGCAGGTAACAAAAGTAAAGTTTCACTTTCCACTTTCACCTCTTTTTAGTTTTTTCTCCTAGGTTAGAGATAGTATAGCTCAAATAATCCACCCTAGTTAAATGGTTTGTTTAGATTAGATAGTTTAGTTATGTTAGAGGGCGGCACGGTGGTGTAGTGGTTAGCGCTGTCGCCTCACAGCAAGAAGGTCTGGGTTCGAGCCCCGTGGCTGGCGAGGGCCTTTCTGTGCGGGGTTTGCATGTTCTCCCCGTGTCCGCGTGGGTTTCCTCCGGGTGCTCTGGTTTCGCTCTGGTTTCCCCCACAGTCCAAAGACATGCAGGTTAGGTTAACTGGTGACTCTAAATTGACCGTAGGTGTGAATGTGAGTGTGAATGGTTGTCTGTGTCTATGTGTCAGCCCTGTGATGACCTGGTGACTTGTCCAGGGTGTACCCCGCCTTTCGCCCGTAGTCAGCTGGGATAGGCTCCAGCTTGCCTGCGACCCTGTAGAACAGGATAAAGCGGCTAGAGATAATGAGATGAGATGAGTTATGTTAGACCGGTCTGTAAGAAACTCTTGAGGTTAATAGGTTGTACCTATTTTGGTTCTGTTATCTTCCTGAGTTAACTCTTTTTCCCCCCTTCTTTTCACAGATGAGAAAATCATTACATAATTTCCATATCAACATGAAGTGAAACAATTATATCTCAAATCAGAATGTTTGACAATTCTGAAAAACAAAATACAAAATGTAACACTTCAATTCAGAGTCCGAAGTCCAGTTTTCACATACTCCAGTTCAGTTCGGAATTCAATTTCTATGTATCTCAGTTTGGAGTTCAGATTCCATATATCTCAGTTCAGTTCAAAGAAGGAAAAATATCATCTCAACACTCCTACCACTCTGGCAGCGAGTTCACCAAGTTCTTGTCTTTAGGAACGAAATCCGCGGGTTTGGCTCGCCATCTTGTGTCTCAGACGTGTGTATCGTCTCCGCACACACACACACACACACACACACACTCTCCACAGAAGAAACTCTTTTCTAAGTCCAAACTTCAAACGGGAACACTAAAGAAAAAACCCGACCTGCACAACAAGTCATAAAAGAGATAAATCATTTAGTCGATATAAATTACTGTGCATCGTAACGTCACTGCTACGTTGTTTAACCAGGCCGAAAATGGCGACAATGGGAGCGGCATCTTTCTCCGTCTTGCGTCTTTGTCTTTTACATGTAATAAAATTTAACTTCCTCCACCAACACAGTATAACTCTTTTTTTTTTTAAATTAACAACACAATGTACATTCTTACTCAGTCCCCTTAATAAACAGAAAATATTAACTGATAAAAAGTTTGTGTTTATAGCTTTCTCCATACACTCACGTCGTTAGCTTTTAGCTAGCACCCACAAGTATAAACATTACAATCAAAGTTACGAGGAAACAAGCTGAAACTCACCAAAACCGTTGTGGTTTGATTAGATATGGCCATGAAAGACCAACCATGTAGATATTATTTTTCAGGTCTTAAATCGCTCTCTGTAAAATTATTAATTAATTTGTTTTTCTGATTTGGTAGCGTTTTAGTGTGTCCCTGCACTGGAGTGCAGATAATTAATGTAGTGTCAATTCTCAGACACAGTAAATACAGTGAAGAGATGTTTGAAGAGTAGAGTCAAACCTAAGACACATCAATACATTAAACTAAAATGAATCTGAGTGAATAGGACCTGGATCAAAGCATGTCCATGCTGAACTGAATCGTATCAGATTCAGTAGTGAACTGAAGTGTACTGAATCATGAGTTCATCTGTTGTTGGTGTATTGTATTGTATGTTTTTATAGAGATATGTATCATATCATTTGAAAGAGGGAGATTCACAACCATAGCACTCCTGCACTGCTTTGCTGAACAATAAAACTTTTTTTTTTTTTTGCATATAAGGGACATGCCAAAATCTGGCTAACTGCTGGTGAAAGAAGTTTTTTTTTTTAATTTCTCTCAAATGTGAATACGTTGTTACTCTTGCACTCAGATACATAACCATACCCACACACACATTTTCGCATTCTCTTAGTCCCTTGAGACCTGTCCCATTTCTGTGAACACCATGAGGGAATCCAGCCTACCACAGGAATCTACATCAAACCAATCCAGCTAGTACTTCAGCGCACAGAGACAAGTGCAGCTCTGAGGAAAACACAAACAGTGATTACACCTGACTTCAGAAAAGCAAAAGAGACAGAAATGAGGGAGCATTTCTGATTAGCATCCGCCTCCCAGATACCAAAACACTTCTGGAAGTGTATTCATTCAACCTTGCACAAGGATTAGCTTTAGAAACATGGCATTTCTGCATGGGTGCATTTGCTAATGAATGGTGAAGCAGTACTGACAAGATGCAACAGTAAACATCATGAATTCCTCTGTCCCGAGCTCCAAACAAATATTTCCATGGCTTTTTATTGTTTGGGACTGGGACTTAAGCTACTTTCACACTCCACATCATACTAACCCGAACACTCCACCAGCCTGTGACACCAAGAGGCTTTTATGGGGGATCAGAGTTGATTCAATTTGGTTTGCTTCCCAAGTTGACCCACAAAGTAGGAGAAACTCCAAACACTCTAAAAGAAAGTTATAAAAATGTGAGCTGGACTATGGTGTTTCATAAACATGATTTCTTCATCCTTAGAAACATCCTTCAACAAAATGTCTGAATTACAATTGGAATAATTAAGACATGTTTCCCTACATGTTAAGTGCCCATGAAATGGTTTGAAAGCTTTGATTTGAAGATTTGAAATCAGACATTGACATACAGTACCCTGCACTATTGGCACCCCTTGTAAAGATTAGTAAAAAGGGTTAGAAAAAAATCCACCTTTTGGTGAAATTGCTTCATCTCACACTGAAAAAATGAGAAAAATCTAACCTTTAATTGAAAGAAATTCATCCATTCATTATCTGTAGCCACTTATCCTATTCTACAGGGTTGCAGGCAAACTGGAGCCTATTCCAGCTGACTATCAGCAAGAAGTAGGGTCATCGGCATCGCAGTCTCGGAAGACCATGGATTTCTTGTGCCTGGAGTTAGGTTTTTGCGCAGTGTCTGCTGTGGCTGAGAAGACCAATCCGTGAGAGGCAGACTCGGCCGCAGATGTCACATGCGTAGATCGGTTCTGTTGATGTTGGTGGTGTGATGGTGTCCTGTTGTTGCTTCCTCCTTGTCCTCTTTGCTTCCTGGTGACGAGCCAGGGTGGTTTCATATTCTAGCAGCCCGCTGTGGAGTGCCTGCTGCCATTGAAGGCGGTCCTGAACTGCATTTTCCCAAGTGACAGGGCTGATGTTGAAGCACTTGAGGTCTTGCTTACAGACGTCCTTGTAGCGAAGTTGGGGGTGACCAGTTTGTCTCTTGCCAGATGACAGTTCTGCATAGAGGATGTCCTTCGGGATTCATCCATCGTCCATCCGCCGGACATGGCCCAGCCAGCGGAGACATCGCTGCCTCAGAAGAGAGTACATGCTGGGAAGCTGCGCTCTCTCCAGGACTGCTGTGTTGGTGATTCTATCCCTCCAGATGATACCCAGTATACACCTCAGGCAGCGAAGGTGGAAGCTGTTTAGCCGCCGCTCTTGGTATGAGTATGGTGTCCAGGTTTCACTACCATACAGGAGTGTGCTGATGACACAGGCTCTGTACACCTGCACTTTTGCATGGACAGTGAGTTTTCCATTGTCCCATACTCTCTCTGTGAGCTTCCCAAAGGTAGAGGCATCTTTTCCGATGCGGCCGCTGAGTTCAGCATCGAGTGACAGGTTGTCGGCAATGGTGGACCTGAGGTAGGTGAAGGTGTTCATGGCTTCCAGAGTGTAGTTTTTGATGGTGATAAAGGGAGGTTTTACAGTGCCTTGTCCCATTGTCTTCATTTTAGTCAGGCTGATGGTCAGGCTGAAGTCCTTACAGGCTTGGGTGAACCGGTCCATGAGAGTTTGCAAGTGCTCCTGGGAGTGTGCTACCACTGCTGCATCATCAGCAAACAGCATGTCCCAGATGACAAGTGGCCTAACCTTTGTTTTGGTTTTCAGACGGGCAGGGTTGAATAGTTTACCATCTGTTCTTGTGTGGAGGTAGACTCCCTCAGTTGATGTTCCAAAATCTTGCCACAGGAGGAGGGAAAAGAAGATCCCAAACAAGGTGGGTGCCAACACGCATCCCTGTTTGACACCACAGCAGATTTTGAAGGGGTCTGAGATGGACCCGTTGAACTGTATGGTACCTTGCATGCCGGTGTGAAAGGACTGGAGGATGCGGAGGAGTTCTGGGGGGGCAGCCTATCCATTCAACCAGCTGGAAGAGGCCACTCCTGCTCACTAGGTTGAAAGCCTTAGTCAGGTCAATGAACACCATGTAGAGTGGTTTTCTCTGCTCTCTACACTTCTCCTGCAGCTGTATCAGAGAGAAGATCAAGTCAATGGTAGATCTTCCTGCTCTGAACCCTGCCTGCGATTCTGGGTAGATCTTCTCCACGAGAACCTGGAGTCTGTTCAGCGCAACTCTTGAAAAGAGCTTACCAATGGTGCTGAGTAGAGAGACATCATGGTAGTTGTTACAGTCACTCCTGTCTCCCTTATTCTTATACAGGGTGACAATGGTGGCATCCCGCATGTCCTGTGGTACAGCACCTGCGCTCCAGCACAGACAGAAGAGCTTGTGGAGTTTGTCGAGTAGAGCAGACTTCCCACATTTTATGACTTCAGCTGTTATTCCATCACTGCCTGGTGCTTTACCGCAGGTTAGGCTGTCGATTGCTTTGCTTAGTTCCTCAGTTGTTGGCTCCATATTGGCACTCTACATGACAGAGGGCAGCATCAGAGACAGTGCTGTCACTGGCATAGAGCTCAGAGTAATGCTTTACCCAGTGGTCCAGTTGTTTAGAGCAGTCAGTGATGATTTCTCCCAAGGCTGATTTCAGAGGAGCAATTGCATAACATGAGGGTCCAAGCACCTTTTTGATGTCGTCGTACATGACTTTGATGTTACCAGAGTCAGCAGCTGATTGGATGTTGCTGCAAAGCTGTAGCCAATAGCTGTTGGCGCAGCATCATGAGGTTTGCTGGAGTTTCCTCCTAGCTGTCCTAAGGGCATGCAGGGTCTCATCAGTCGGTGTGCATTTATAGTTGATATGAACAATATGCTTTTCTTCCAGGATCGGTGCCAAAACAGATGCATTGGCTTCGAACCAGTCATTGGACCTTCTCAACCTTTTGCCAAAGACCATCAGGGCTGTGCTGTGGATGGTGTCCCTTAAGCCATCCCAGTACTGCTGGGCAGAACAGCATTTGGGTAGGTGGGGGAGGGATTCCTCTAGAGCACAGAGGAAGGCAGCAGCTTTGGTTGGAACAGCTGTTTTGCTGCTGTCAACACGAGAAGGTTCTTTTGGTTTGGCTCTATAGATGTTTTTCATCTGCAGTTTAACTCTAAAGCAGACAAGGGAGTGGTCTGAGTCACAGTCTGCACTGTGGAAACTATGGGTTTGGAGGACGCTTCTGAGGTCAGTGCGTTGTGTTATGATCAGGTCCAGCTGGTGCCAGTGACCAGATCATGGGTGTCTACAAGAGACTTTGTGCCAGGGTATAGACTGAAAGTAGGAGTTGGTAATGCAAAGACCGTAGTATGTCCAGAGCTCGAGGAGACACTGCCCATTCTTGTTCATTTTTCCAATGCCGTGGTAACCCAAGCAAGATGGCCAGGAGTCATGTTCTGCACCAACTCTAGCATTGAAGTCACCAAGCAGGTACAGCTGTTCCTTCTTGGGGATGTTTTTTTATAGCTGCCTCAAACTCATCATAGAACTTGTCCTTTATTTCTTGGGAGGAGCTGAGTGATGGTGCGTACACACTGACCAAGTGGACAGGTCCCCTGGTTGTGTTCAGGCAGAGGGTTAAGATTCTCTCTGAGCCACCTGTGGGTGGTACTATTGCTCCTAGTAGAGTGTTCTTGACTGCAAAGCCAACTCCATATTCCCTGGGTTCACCAGGGGGCTTCCCCTGCCAGAAAAAGGTGTAGTCTCTTTCTCTCAGTGAGTCTGATGAGAGGAGTCGGGTTTCCTGAAGGGTTAAGATGTCTATTTGACGCTTCAGGAGTTTGTTGTTGATGACTGCAGTCTTGCGGGCATCACTTATGTCTAGCAGGTTGTCAGTTAGTCCGGGCATCATGGTCCAGACGTTCCAGCATCCCTGATGTAATGCTGGAGTCTTTCTGATTGTTCTACAGCCCACTTGTCAGGATGAATCCCTTAGTTTCATGCACCCAATGAAGCAGGTAGGCTGTGACGAGACAGCACCTAATTGGCTGGGGGCTGCCCAGCTTGAAGCAGGCAGTAGCTGTCCAGTGAGATGAATCATCTCTCTCACTGTCGGAGGCAGCCCCTGGCGCCCATCTCTATGCCAAACGAGAAAGGGCTTAAAACCGGTAACTGCTGACCTCCCGTGTTGTGCCTTCACTGCACAGTGAAGCTGGAGTTTCCTCTCCAGGGCACAAGAAGCCTGGGCAAGATTTATGGAAACCCTATGTTGCCCAGGCAACAGGGATCCCTTCTCTGCCTTGCTGGTGAGATCCAAAGGAATGGTGAACCAATACATTCGGCGTCACTTTGGCTGCAGGAGTTGCCAGGACACACACTGAGCTGCCTAACAGAGTCCAAGCCAGGTTTCCTGTCAGGGTTTGCTCCCTTAGCCTTATTCCATTCCAGAGGATACCCACAAGGCAGCAGGGTACTATTTAACCCATAGGTGGGGCAGTGGTTGGCGGACACCAGGGCATGTCCACACATGGCCTGCATGTCATGCGTCTGGGGCCCACTGCTGCTCTGAGATCCCCTACATTTTAGCCTGAGTCCACGAGGTCTCAGTAACCGTGTGTGGCCACGAGGAGGCACTGCAGGAGTCTTGGTGGCAGAGATGCTGTGTACCAGCAGGAGGAGACTTACGCACTTGGCTCCTCCTTTCACCCCCTGAAGGAGGCTAGCTGGCAGCACTAGCTGTAAGCAGAGAGAAGCAAGCAGGAGCAGCACGCAACATACAGCATGCAACATGCACTACCTACAAGCACTTCTACCACAATACTAACACACTGATGCATCACACACACCCATACACAAGAGGTCATCAAGCCTCTGCCATGGCCATCTCAGAGGTAGGGTACACCCTGGACAAGTCGCCAAGTTATTGCAGAGCTAACACAGAGACAAACAACCATTCACACTCACACCTAGTCAACTTAGAGCCACCAATTAACCTAACCTGCATGTCTTTGGACTGTGGGGGAAACCGGAGCACCCAGAGGAAACCCACACAGACACAGGGAGAACATGCAAACTCCACACAGAAAGGCCCTCATCAGCCACTGGGCTCGAACCCAGAACCTTCTTGCTGTGAGGTGACAGTGCTAACCACTACACCACCATGCCGCCCTGAAAGAAACTTATTCAGAAAAAAACAAATCCCTCATCAAGAAATAATCATTTCCAACAAAAACACATGTGCCACTATTATTGGTACCCATGGAAATTATAGTGAACACAATGTAACTGAAGCATGTTTCCCATTTAATTTGCACATTTTTGAGTTGTTTGGAGTGTGTAGGAACTTTCAAGCTGTAATCCATGACTTCCTGTTAACTGGGAAACAAATATGAGGTGACACATAGGCCAAATTCCCTTAGTTATTCATCAACATGGGAAAGATGAGAGAACACACAAACCAAATGAGGGAAAAGTGTCTTGACCTTCATAAGTCACAGAATAGTTATTTAATAAAAATAAAAAAGGCTTCTCATCTGAAAATATCCATTTCTACTGTTAGGGCAATAATAAACAAGTGGACACCAACTGGAACTGTTACAAACTTGCCTGGAAGAGGACCCAAGTTTATTTTGCCCCCACATACAGTGACGAGGATGGTAAGAGAGGCAAAATAAAAAAATCCCCAAGGATCACTGGTGGTGAATTACAAGGAAAAGTAATTTCTTGGGGTTTCCAAGTCTCCAAAACCACCATCAGATGCCACCTCCATGCCAATAGATTATTTGGAAGTTATGCCAGAAAAGAGCCTTTTCTGTCAGTTAACCACAAATGTAAGCACCTGAAGTTTGCAAAACGTTACTACACCTTTGACTGGAATCATGTTCTGTGGTCTGATGAAACAAAAATGGAGCTTTTTGGCAATAAACACTCAAGGTGGGTTTGGTGTAAAAATTAGGATGGCTATAATGAAAAGAACCCAATCCCAACTGTAAAGTGTAATGGAAGTTCTGTGATGTTTTGGGGTTGTTTTTCCTCCTAAGGCCCCGGAAATCTAACCTTATTAGGGTACATGGCATCATGGACTCCATGAAATACCAGGACATTTTAAATCAAAATCTAGCTGCTTCTGCCAGGAAACTAAAACTGGGTCATCACTGGATCTTCAAGCAGGACAATGATCCAAAGCATATGTCCAAATCAACACAAAAATGGTTTTCTGACCACAGAATCAAGCCTCTGCCATGGCCATCTCAGTCCCCTGACTTGAACCCTGTTGAAAACCTGTGGTGTGAACTGAAGAGGCTCTCAAGAGAGCACAAGAGAGGGCTGAGGACCCTGGATGATCTGGAGAGATTGTGTAAAGAGGAATGGTCTCGGATGTCCTGCTCTGTATCTTCAACCTTATAATATTCTATCAGAGAAGACTCAGTGCTGTTTTACTGGCAAAGGAGGTTGTACAAAGTATTATTGGCAGGGGTGCTAATAATAATGGCACATCATTTTGTTGAAAATAATTATTTCTTCATGAGGGATTTTTTTTTCTCTGAATGAATTTATTTCAGTTAAAAGTTGGATTTTTTTCCTCATTTTTTCAGTGAGAGATGAAGTAGCTTCACCAAAATGTGATTTTTTTTTTCTAACCCTTTTTACTAATCTTTACGGGGGGCAATAATCATGGTATAGTGTGCTTGTAGCAAATAATCACTTACCTCCTGAGAGTGCCTCGCTAACCAAGAATCTCATGAGAGAGAGCCAGACAGCAAACTCCAGCTCTTATAAGTGACTTTTTAAACATTGTTTTAACTAATAGCTGATTGCAACAGCATCTACAGTACTGTACAGAACCTCATCACACGCTCATTCAGTTCATCATGAATCCATTAGTTAGCTAGCTGGTGGACTAGCATTAGCTACATAAAGTGAATAAATTACAGGTCTTACCTATCCGCCAATCTTCACATCAAAAAAACACAATGGGATTATTAGGGTTTGAAGATTTGATTTTCCTATAATCTTGGCCCAAGCTAAACACACTAAACGTGAATTTGGGCTTTTTTTGGGGGGGGGGCAAACACACACTGCTGTTAAGGAAATGGGTGTGCTGGGTTTATACCACAAGACAAAACTAAAAAGGCACTTGGTAGAGTGTATACTGCTGCCAAGCCACCGATTCGGATTTGCATCAAAATGAAAAACTATTGTTCCTTGGCCCATGACTCACCTTTCCTCAAAATTTCATCAAAATCTGTTCATTACTTTTGAGTTCCGTTGGGAACAGACAAACAAACAAACAGGTGAAAACAAAGCCTCATTCAGCAAAGTTGGCAGAGCATCATTGCAAAATGGAATGTGGCACAATATTCATTTTATCTCAATTTTCTTGTTTTCATAATCTTTGTAAACCAAAATCATAATTAAAAATAAAGTTCTTTTAATTGTCCAGCCCTAATTTGACCTGATATAGGACATAGGGCATGTTGTGAAAACAGGTGATCAGGCAGAAATTAAGGTGATCGATAAGCCACATAAATGTCACAAAATACAAAAATTGAAAAACCAGGAAGCAGAAGAAGAACAAAACTCAGAATAACAAAGCATTTAGAAAGGCTTGATAAGTCAGGCAGAAATATGCTGAGCACTACTTTGCACCAGAACAAAGAACTTCAAGGGCTAATCAAGGGAAGAACTGAGAAGAGATGAGAATAATCATGGCATTGGGAGACAACCAGTGGCAAGACAGGGGTGGATACAGGATATAAACCAAAACAATATGCACAAGGCTATAGAAACAAACACACAAAACCCATCTAATTAGCTCAGTCTATCAACTAAGCCTTTTTTTCAGCTGTGTTTCTGATTCTGTCCCTGCCCCCCCCCTTCCTTTTTTGTCCTGCCTACGGTATGTGATGTTATCATCCATCCAGCTTTTATTACCAAGGGCATTTACTGGATCGGCGTCAGCTTTCTGTACGAATATAAAATCCCTTTTGAAAAAAAATGAAAACAAATGGTGGTAGTGAGAAATACCTCTCTATCTCTCTCTTCATCTTACTCCCTGCCTGTTCATCTTCCTCTCTTGCTTATAAGCTTGCAGGCCTTAGCACTTTGCCAAGAAAAAAAAAGACTCAGTTTGAGCCCTGCACAGACATCTGCCTGTTATTTAATTGGTCTCAGTACACCAACTGGTTGCTCCATCCATGTGGAAATAAGGTCCCATCAATGGTGCTGATGCTGATTGCCCCAATCTTTAGAAGCTGATGCCAAACTTTCTTGTTCTTCTTCTTCAGTCTGATTATTGTTGGAAAAATATAATCACCACCTCCTCCTCACATTCGTCCATGCTTCCCGGCAGAGCAGAGATGACATCCTGTTTGATTTTTTTTTCCACAAATACAGTGGGGTTAACTTCCCCTGGGCCCTGTCATGAATTATATGATACAAAAGACTTTCTGTAGTTAACGGTGCACATTCTGAAAGGTGAGTGACTCTCCCCAGAGCCAGTTTAGAGTGTCCTAATCTGAGTGCGTCATTATACAGTGTGCATTTCAAAAGCCGCCTACTGATGAGTAATGTCACATATACCAACAGCAAAACATGCACTTCTGCCTTTCAATCAGAGAATATCCCATGCACATGCATTATTCATGCTGCTCATTTTTTGCTAGCAAGCCACACGGGCAACGACTGTGAGGTGTCAATGAAAGCAAACACACAGCACAGTAAGTTGAATGAATCCCAAGGGAAACTTGATGCATTTGACACATGATGGTGATCAACACTGTACATAACCATACAGAACAATCCACCAGTGAGTAATTTGTGCAGTGACGTGTTCAGAGGCAGGTGTTTGGGAAAAAAAAACTGCCTATATATAGAGAGAGCGTGCACGTGACGTCACGAGGTCACGTGATATTTGTTTATCTGCCATCTTGGACGGCATGGCCGCGCATAGAACTTAGACGAACCCGTTCTAATTATCAAGTGTGTGGGAGTAGATCTTTCGAGAATGGTTATATCTTGTTCAGCATTTGGTTGTACCAGTAGACACGGCCAAAAGGAGGGCCTGTCATTTTATAGATTCCCTGCAGACGAGGAGAGACGCTGTTTTTAGTCACTGCACACTTTATTGGACCATTGGGGTCTTTTCAAAATATTAGTTAGAACTTGCTGTATAATTGTAGTATACTGCACCACCTATCACCAAGTTGTGATCAAAAAAATATAACTGGTTTTCACATGGACTTGTAATATTAATGTTCTTAATACAGGGATGCAAACGGTGCGCCTTTTGGCAGATGCCGCCTTTTTCACGGCTGAATCGTGCAGATCAGATTTTTTGGGGGGGGGAAGGGCGTTGGAGTGTCTGAATAATTTCATCAAAGTAAATTCTGTATTAAGATTACTAAATGAGCAAATGCCGTTACAGTCCATGAAACATAGGAAGTATGAGAAGAAAACAGTAAATCAGAAAGCTGCGCACATTTGCGCAGCTTCCGCGCAAACGTGCACAGCTTTCTGATGTACTGTTTTTCAGACAAAAACATACATATATATAACCCTGTCATTATCTGGAACTGAGTTTAGGTTTCGAACATTCTTACGATAAAACGTCCTGCATAGTCTCTTTATGATAAACATCTTAATGCCACTTACCCGTGAGGTTATCAAGTAGGCATTCTTCTTCGGAACCTTCCAGAGGTATAGTTGGGATACCCATCCCGCAACAAAATATTTATAAGCTTCCAGGCTCTTGTAAGCTTTGAGGGCTTTGCCAGTGTAACACAATTCACAATTAACAAGAAAATTGTAAATGTCGTGGTAGGCCAGATCGGGCAAATCGCCGGCACCGCAGCTCCGAATTTCCCTGAACAAGGATTGCGGCAAGTTGTACGGATCTGCAATCCCCAACCTGGAACACTTTTCCATGTAACGCTGCCTCACATCACCTTCAAGATGCTGAACAAACTTAGACAAGTTATCGCGCGATGTAGATGGGGTATTTTCCGAATTTTCTTGGGGATTACTCCCTGGATCCATTACGCTCGCGCAAGGTAAACAATCCTGAAGCCGTCCAATATGGCGGAGTAAACACGGACGGGTTACGTGACTGCACATCCTCTCTCTCTCTCTCTCTCTCTCTCTCTCTCTCTCTATATATATATATATATATATATATATATATATATACACACACACACACACACACACACACAGAGTATATATATATATATATATATATATATATATATATATATATACACACACACACACACACACATTATCTGTAGCCGCTTATCCTGCTCTACAGGGTCGCAGGCATGCTGGAGCCTATCCCAGCTGACTATAGGTGAGAGGCGGGGTACACCTTGGAAAAGTCACCAGGTTATCGCAGGGCTGACACAGAGACAAACAACCATTCACACTACGGTCAATTTAGAGCCACCAATTAACCTAACCTGCATGTCTTTGGACTGTGGGGAAATCAGAGCACCCGGAGGGGAACCCACACAGACACAGGGAGAACATGCAAACTCCACAAAGAAAGGCCCTCGCTGGCTGCTGGGCTCGAACCCAGGACCTTCTTGCTATGAGGCAACAGTGCTAATAACTACACCACCATGCCATAGTGGTGCTTGAAAGTTTGTGAACCCTTTAGAATTTTGTATATTTCTGCATAAATATGACCTAAAACGTCATCAGATTTTCACGCAAGTCCTAAAAGTAGATAAAGAGAACCCAGTTAAACAAATGAGACAAAAATATTATACTTGGTCATTTATTTATTGAGGAAAATGATCCAATATTACATATCTGTGAGTGGCAAAAGTATGTGAACCTCTAGGATTAGCAGTTAATTTGAAGGTGAAATTAGAGTCAGGTGTTTTCAATCAATGAGATGACAATCAGGTGTGAGTGGGCAACCTGTTTTATTTAAAGAACAGGGATTTATCAAAGTCTGATCTTCACAACACATGTTTGTGGAAGTGTATAATGGCACGAACAAAAGAGATTTCTGAGGACCTCAGAAAAAGCGTTGTTAATGCTCATCAGGCTGGAAAAGGTTACAAAACCATCTCTAAAGAGTTTGGACTCCATCAATCCACAGTCAGACATATTGTGTACAAATTGAGGAAATTCAAGACCATTGTTACCCTCCCCAGGAGTGGTCAACCAACAAAGATCACTCCAAGAGCAAGGAGTGTAATAGTCGGCGAGGTCACAAAGGACCCCAGGGTAACTTCTAAGCAACTGAAGGCCTCTCTCACATTGGCTAATGTGAATGTTCATGAGTCCACCATCAGGAGAACACTGAACAACAATGGTGTGCATGGCAGGGTTGCAAGGAGAAAGCCACTGCTCTCCAAAAAGAACATTGCTGCTCATCTGCAGTTTGCTAAAGATCACGTGGACAAGCCAGAAGGCTATGGGAAAAATGTTTTGTGGACGGATGAGACCAAAATAGAACTTTTTGGTTTAAATGAGAAGCGTTATGTTTGGAGAAAGGAAAACACTGCATTCCTGCATAAGAACCTTATCCCTTCTGTGAAACATGGTGGTGGTAGTATCATGGTTTGGGCCTGTTTTGCTGCATCTGGGCCAGGACGGCTTGCCATCATTGATGGAACAATGAATTCTGAATTATACCAGCAAATTCTAAAGGAAAATGTCAGGACATCTGTCCATGAACTGAATCTCAAGAGAAGGTGGGTCATACAGCAAGACAACGACCCTAAGCACACAAGTCGTTCTACCAAAGAATGGTTAAAGAAGAATAAAGTTAATGTTTTGGAATAGCCAAGTCAAAGTCCTGACCTTAATCCAATCGAAATGTTGTGGATTGACCTGAAGTGAGCAGTTCATGTGAGGAAACCCACCAACATCCCAGAGCTGAAGCTGTTCTGTACAGAGGAATGGGCTAAAATTCCTCCAAGCCGGTGTGCAGGACTGATCAACAGTTACCGGAAACATTTAGTTGCAGTTTTTGCTGCACAAGGGGGTCACACCAAATACTGAAAGCAAAGGTTCATGTACTTTTGCCACTCACAGATATGTATTATTGGCTCATTTTCCTCAATAAATAAATGACCAAGTATAATATTTTTGTCTCATTTGTTTAACTGGGTTCTCTTTATCTACTTTTAGGACTTGTGTGAAAATCTGATGATATTTTAGGTCATATTTATGCAGAAATACAGAAAATTCTAAAGGGCTCACAAACTTTCAAGCGCCACTGTGTATATACTGTTCAACAGTTTGTAGAATAATGTTTGTGATCTTACATACAGTTTTCAGTTTTCTCTTTCTCAGTCTTAGATGCAGTTCCCCAAGCTGCATCCATCCTTGATTTGTGATGTAGTTTCTTCTTATTATTTCACAAACATCTCCCTATCCCGTGGTAAATTAAGTGACAGAGAAATGTTCGCAAATTCACACAACACATTGCAAGTAACTGTATCATGAAAGCTCAATGATGCACCTGTACTGTATCTGTAAGATCCAATACTGCACTCTGAACTCTTTAAAAAGTCCCTAAAGCATCCTTTGAATAGTTAAGGGTTCTCACAAACTGAAACTGAAGTCAGAGGTTCTCAAACATTTTGGAACCAATTAAATGTTAAATTTAAATTCCATGAACCATCACAAATGTTTTAAATATGTACACTTGATTGTTTGGCTATTTATTGGAGCCATATTGAGTCTTTTATGCCTAGATTTTCCATTGTCCTAGACATTACTTCAAGTCTGACTTGTTTGCTAAGGTTTGGATTAAACCCATTCAATTGTAGGCTCAAAGAGACCATCCAAAAGGCTCATAATTACTCTCAGTCATACACCTGCACATTCATGCGATTATCCAATCAGCCAATCATATGGGAGCAAAGAAAAAATATCATTCAGGTACAGGCCAAAACTTCAGTTCACATAGGGAAAATGTGCTCATACCCCATTTCTAGAACTAGGTGCTAGTTCTGGTTCAGAGTTGGCTCAACTGGTGAAACTTCAGAATAGATTTGCTTATCCACAAGCAAGAGAGCCACCATACAGCCGCATCATTTTGTCACTGTATAAGTCTGTAGACATCTCCATTTTCCCAGTCATGCTAGCACCAAGTACAACAATAATACTGAATCATATTCAGTTCTGTAATTCACCAGAAGGTGGTCTGAACTGTATTGGAAGCAGAAGAACAACAGTAATGGTGGATTAAACAGACTAGATTCTGCTAGCTCTAACTAATCCCGCACCCAGTCCCAGACATAAGCAGCTCTTCGTTCTAGACCAACAAAGTGTTGGTGCCACACTTCAACCTGTTTTCCTGGTCAGGAGCTGGTTTTCTGACTGTTGAAACATGAAGAGCTGGTTCGAGATAAGGCATTGGCTCTGAAATGGCCCTCAAACTACCTTGGTTGAAAAGGGGTATCTCAGAAACTGATGATCTCCTAGGACTTTCATGTATGACAGTCACTAGAGTTGACACAGAATGGTGCGAAAAACAAAAAAACATCCAATGAGCAGCAGTTGTGCAGGTGGAAATGCCTTATTAAGGCATGAAAGAGATCAGTGGAAAATAGCCAGATTTGTTTGAACCGATGAAAAGTCAAAAGTAATTAAACTAAACAGTCTTTACGGCTGTGGGGAGCAGAAAAGCATCGCAGAATGCACAACACATCATTAACAACCATGCCACTGTCAGTCACTTGGATCAAACAAGTCCCCATTCTGACATTTGATGTGAACATTAACTATATCTTTTTTATGCATTGCACTGCTGCCATGCAATTGGCTGATTGGATAATTGCATGAATGCTCAGAGCAGGGATGAGAGTTTTCCACTTTTCAGCGGATTTCCGCTTTTTCTGAGTAAAAACCAACCTTTTTATATTATGCCAAATCCGTTGAGAATTTTTTTTAATTATTTGAGGGGGGTTGGGGTATGTTCCTTCATGTTGTTCAAACTTAATTAACTTCAGCGATGTTTACACATTATTTGTAAGTCGCCATCTTTAGTCTCGTTTAATCTCATTGAATGTGATGTAAAATTCGTGTTATCTACGGTATATTGTTATTGGTCAAAACATAGATGTCGAGACCATAATAGCCAATCAAAACAGTTTTTACAAAGATACCCACAGCCGTTTTCTTTTATCAAAACTTACACATGTTCGTGAACTGCATATCAAAAATATGCTCCTCTAATCGGCGTGTTTTCTCAAGATGCCGAAAACTATTGACAAACGAGATGAAGCGAAGGTACGTGAAATTGATGCTGGTATAAAAAACAAGTTTAGCAAAGCAAAAGGAAAGCAAGAGAGGAGTGTGAGAGAGAGCAGAAGAGAGCTAGGTTAGAGCATGTAAAAACACAGGAGGAGCTGGCTAATGAAAGAAAAAGGAAAAAAAGAGAGGACTGATGAGCTTTTGGCTTTGGCCAAGAAGCTGAAGAAGAATTCTAAATGATCAAATGAAAATTTGTTTCAAAAATAACTGGGAACTGTAAACAACTTAACTGTAAAAAGTGTGAATAGACATATGCTCTTCCTTTTGAAGAAAACATACAAGTGATGTGGACAATAATCTTATAGACAGTCCCCATAAAATATACATTTGTTTGATTCAATACATTGAATATATGATAATTTGAATTATAACTGACAGTGTTGATAACTGTATCACTTTAAAGTTTAAATGGACACTGTGAAGAAATCATATACAAGTAATGTGGACATTAGGTCAGTCTCGATAAGATATATAAATGTTTTTATTTAATTCAATATATTTAATATATGAAAATTTGAATTATTAATGGAACTGTAAATAACTATGAATTTTAATGGACATTTTTTAGAAAAACAAGTGATGTTGACAATGAGTAATAACCAGTCCCCATAAAATGTACATATTATTCTGAATTTTGATACATATTGTTCTATATAATAGTGCTTTTATTTCAATAAGTATGAAAATAGGCATCAGGTGTTTTAATTAACTGCAGCTCAGATTGCAGGAAATAGGGTGTGTAAGGTCTCATTTTGAAAAAAAAAATTCACAGGGGGGTGTCCCCCTGGACCCCCCTTATTACTTCGGGCGCCTTCGGCACACTCAGGACATTTTACAGATTTTCTGCTTTTTTCATCAGGACCCACTCTCATCCCTGTCAGAGGTATAGATGTTAATGTCCTATTAATGTGGCTGGTAGTGTATAAGAACTCAATAATAAAATTAATAGATTAGTAAAAGATGGGGTGTGATCACAGACCCTACAAAGCTTAAGAACCACTGTTCTAAGTACTTCCTGGGGTGTCTTATAAATACACATTTATTTTCCTGAAAAATAAATGTGAGAATGCTGTTATTTTCCTCTAACAGAACCCCAAGATTTTAGTGCATTTGTGAATGTGTCTCCCATCCATGGTGTATTCCTACCTTGTGCCCAGTTTCTCTGGATAAGCCCCGGATCCACCAAAACCCTGACCACAGTAAAGCACTTACTTAAAATTATTGATTGAATGAATGGATTAGCTACAGCAGCCAGTTACATGCAAGCCATGACATGCAAGTTCCGTAGTAGAAAGATTCTGAGTACCACGTCATCCCCTGATGTTGGACTGTGGTGGGGTCAAAGCCATTGAGTCAATTTCCTGACACCACTGACTGTGCTTGAAGTGGTCTTTCTTTGTCTATTGAGCTCCATACTGTGTTACTTGTGCTCTGTTTCAACCAGTGAAGCTTTCTGGCAAGGTTTCTAAAAGAAAAAAAAAAGAAACCCAAAATGAATAGCGTCTTATTTTTGTATTTGTAGCCATTTAGAACGCATTAACCACATTCCACATAATGCATCCGTTTTTGGTTACATCCCTTGTATTCATATCCATGTATGTGTGCAGCTGTGTATTTCTGCTTTTCTGGTTGCTTTTGTGTGACAGCTGTAGCATTGTCATCCTAAGGCTGGGAACACCTGTGAGGCAAATGGAGATGTATAGGGGCAGGTGTAATAACACTGACTTCGCTAATGAGACAATTTAGCCACAAGGGCCTTTCTATTAAAAACAACAACTGTGACACACACACACACACACACATCAATGCAATGTGATCAGGGAAGCATTCAGTTCTCATCTCATCTCATCTCATTATCTCTAGCCGCTTTATCCTTCTACAGGGTCGCAGGCAAGCTGGAGCCTATCCCAGCTGACTACGGGCGAAAGGCGGGGTACACCCTGGACAAGTCGCCAGGTCATCACAGGGCTGACACATAGACACAGACAACCATTCACACTCACATTCACACCTACGGTCAATTTAGAGTCACCAGTTAACCTAACCTGCACGTCTTTGGACTGTGGGGGAAACCGGAGCACCCGGAGGAAACCCACGCGGACACGGGGAGAGCATGCAAACTCCACACAGAAAGGCCCTCGCCGGCCCCGGGGCTCGAACCCAGGACCTTCTTGCTGTGAGGCGACAGCACTAACCACTACACCACCGTGCCGCCCGCATTCAGTTCTCTGAGGTAAAATTAAAAATCTTTCCATCAGTCAAAGTACTCATGTCCCAAGTGAGCCTGTTCGTCTAAGATAGATAGAGACTGAAAGTGAAATATGATTGAAAAATGTAGCTTCACGAAATTGACAGCGCTAGGTGTTGAATTTGTAGCAGATCTGACACATAACATATAAGACAGATGGATAAGCTAAATGTTCTCCCTAATGTTGCTTCAGTAACCAGCTTCATGAGGTAGTCACTTGGAATGCTTTTTCAATTAACAGGTGTGCCTCATCAAAAGTTATTTAGTGAAATGTCTTGCCTTCTTAATGTGTTTAAGACCAAATAGTAAATAATAAAAATACAGTAAATAGCCCTATTCCACAACTGGGGGCAGCACGGTGGTGTAGTGGTTAGCACTGTCACCTCACAGCAAGAAGGTTCTGGGCTCGAGCCCAGTGGCTGGCAGGAGCCTTTCTGTGTGGAGTTTGCATGTTCTCCCCGTGTCTGTGTGGGTTTCCTCCGGGTGCTCCAGTTTCCCCCACAGTCCAAAGACATGCAGTTAGGTTAAATGGCTACTCTAAATTGTCTATAGCTGTGAATGGTTGTTTCCCAAGCCCAGAAATGGGAGGGTTGCAGCAGGAAGGGCATCCAGCATAAAACTATGCTCTAACTTATACCGTATAACATATGGATCAATAGGGTCCACATGGCAGTGACCCCACATAAATAAGTGGGACAAGCTGGAAGAATTGGGTGAGTGAGCCCTATTCCACAATTGCAGTAATCCATATTATGTCAAGAACCACTCAACTAAGTAAAGAGAAATGACATCCATCATTACTTTAAGACTTGAGGTGTGTTTTAATGAATGAAAATAAAGAAAAGCCATTGAATTAGATGGTGTGTCCAAACTGGTATTTATGAACTTTTGAATTTGAAAGGAAAGTTAACATGAGATATTTCAGGACTGTTTGTCACGTCAAAATCTGGGGCACCTTGTATCAATGCTAAGGGGTTGTGGTCTAGTAAAGTGTCTAGTAGGAGATCACTGACACATTTTGGGACTGTCCAAAATGAAAAGAATATTGGCAAAACATACAACTACAAAATGAAAGTTAAAAAGATTTATATATCGAACCTACTCTTAATTGCCCAGAGGTGTGAATGGGAGTGTGGTTAGTCTCCGTGTTAGCCCTGTGACAGATTGGCGACCTGTCCATGGTATACCCTGCCTCTCACCCGAAGTCAGCTGGGATTCACTCCAGTTTCCCCCGTGAACCTGATGGATATTTGGTATTGATAATGGATGGGTGGTTAGATAAAGAACTGCCTACTCTTTCTTCTAATTGCTAAGAAGACAATCAGTCTCCTGGGTGAGGCCACAGCCACCCACGGTAACACAATGGAGGGATTCTGCATGGAAGACATACCTGGGAGGTTACAACCACAAGGGTACAATTAAAAACAGATGTATTCTTGACTAAATGGTCCCCAGTTATTTCATATATTTTCAATTGATGTAATCTCAGAGATACTAAAACAATTCCCATGGATTTCTTTTCACCTCATTCAATTGTGAATGCTACATGTTTTTTCTTTGATAATGTATGTTTGTTCATGTTGTCTGTGGTCATGAATGAACAGTGTTGGGCACGTTACTTTCAAAAAGTAATTAGTTATAGTTACTAGTTACTTTTCCCAAAAAGTAACTGAGTTACTAACGGAGTTACTTTGTCATAAAAGTAACTGATTACCAGAGAAAGTAATTATTCCGTTACATTTTGTTCCCCCTCAAAAAAAAAATTTAATTAGTGTAATCATAATAAAAGTGAATGTTAAATGTGTTTAATGACTGAAATGGACACTTAACAGAACCAATTAGTAATGTTATCTACACTATATTAATATTTTTGTGGGACAATGTGAGGACATCTATCAAATGTAATATATTTTTGTAGTTATTAAAATTGTTACTAATTACTGGCCACTGACGAGGACAAACGCTTTGTTCCTCGACATAATGTGCATTGCACGTAAACACTCTTGCCTTTTATTTCAAGTAATGAAAAGTAATATCTGTATTTCCAGTGTGAAAGCGCAGTGCTGGGCTGACCGCTCGCCATCGCTGGGTCTTCCGATTGAAAGAGCGCGCAGTAGTGCAGTAGGCGTGGCCTACCCACGTATGTTGTCCAAATCTACTCTGATTGGCTTACTGTGCCGTTGTCTCGCGTCTCCCCGCCCCACACTAAAGCAGAGTAAAGAAAGGCTGAACGAGCAGCGTGCCAGATGAAAACAGCTTTAATAAAGTAACGCATAGTATTTTATTGTAAGTAACGGGAACGGCGTTATAACGATGTAAAAAGTAATTAGTTAGATTACTCGTTACTAAAAAAAGTAACGCCGTTAGTAACGCCGTTTATTTCTAACGCCGTTATTCCCATCACTGTGAATGAATGTCACTACTCACCCCTGCATTTTGAGAATAACAATGATATAGATGGACATTGAGAGAATACAAAAATCCATGAAATACCCCTAAAACATTTTTGCCTGTGTTGTATCTCTGAACATGTGCCCCGCACTGTACGATTGCACTTGATAAAATGGGGAAAAAACATTATGTAACAAAGAAAATGTATAATTGTTGTTATGGTTAAAGTGGCACATTGCTGTGATATATAAAGATTAAAGAACTTCAGGGAAAACTTTGATGTGGTAAAATTAACTCTGCTTCATAATGCATTCCGTTGTTGATTACTTTGCTGTAACAGCATGCCCTGAAGTGGTTTATTCCTTACTTACTGTATTGCATCATGGCTATAATATAGCAACAGAAGCTTACAGTGAGTCAAACTGATTACTGTGAGGACATCACCATCAGATCAGTATTTAACAGTTATTCAACAAAATTGAATCATATATGCGCTGGTAGCTATAAGTCATCTACGACGAGATTGAGTGGAATAACAGTTTTGTTCTATCCACATTTACTGGATTTTGAGAAACAGAGCATTTTTATTTCTATTTTTTGCAAATTCATAAATAAAAACTTTATACAAAATGTCTGACAAAATCATTTCCGCTTAGAATGTACAGTGGTGCTTGAAAGTTTGTGAACCCTTTAGAATTTTCTATATTTCTGCATAAATATGACCTAAAACATCATCAGATTTTCACACAAGTCCTAAAAGTAGATACAGAGAACCCCGTTAAACAAATGAGACAAAAATATTATACTTGGTCATTTCTTTATTGAGGAAAATGATCCAATATTACATATCTGTGAGTGGCAAAAGTATGTGAACCTCTAGGATTAGCAGTTAATTTGAAGGTGAAATTAGAGTCAGGTGTTTTCAATCAATGGGATGACAATCAGGTGTGAGTGGGCACCCTGTTTTATTTAAAGAACGGGGATCTATCAAAGTCTGATCTTCACAACACATGTTTGTGGAAGTGTATCATGGCATGAACAAAGGAGATTTCTGAGGACCTCAGAAAAAGCGTTGTTGATGCTCATCAGGCTGGAAAAGGTTACAAAACCATCTCTAAAGAGTTTGGACTCCACCAATCTACAGTCAGACAGATTGTGTACAAATTGAGGAGATTCAAGACCATTGTTACCCTCCCTAGGAGTGGTTGACCAACAAAGATCACTCCAAGAGCAAGGCGTGTAATAGTCGGCGAGGTCACAAAGGACCCCAGGGTAACTTCTAAGCAACTGAAGGCCTCTCTCACATTGGCTAATGTTAATATTTGTGAGTCCACCATCAGGAGAACACTGAACAACAATGGTGTGCATGGCAGGGTTGCAAGGAGAAAGCCACTGCTCTCCAAAAAGAACATTGCTGCTCGTCTGCAGTTTGCTAAAGATCACGTGGACAAGCCAGAAGGCTATTGGAAAAATTTTGTGGACGGATGAGAACAAAATAGAACTTTTTGGTTTAAATGAGAAGCATTATGTTTGGAGAAAGGAAAACACTGCATTCCAGCATAAGAACCTTATCCCATCTGTGAAACATGGTGGTGGTAGTGTCATGGTTTGGGCCTGTTTTGCTGCATCTGGGCCAGGACGGCTTGCCATCATTGATGGAACAATGAATTCTGAATTATACCAGCAAATTCTAAAGGAAAATGTCAGGACATCTGTCCATGACCTGAATCTCAAGAGAAGTTGGGTCATGCAGCAAGACAACGACCCTAAGCACACAAGTCGCTCTCCTAAAGAATGGTTAAAGAAGAATAAAGTTAATGTTTTGGAATGGCCAAGTCAAAGTCCTGACCTTAATCCGATGGAAATGTTGTGGAAGGACCTGAAGCGAGCAGTTCATGTGAGGAAACCCACCAACATCCCAGAGTTGAAGCTGTTCTGTACGGAGGAATGGGCTAAAATTCCTCCAAGCCGGTGTGCAGGACTGATCAACAGTTACCGCAAACGTTTAGTTGCAGTTATTGCTGCACAAGGGGGTCAGACCAGCTACTGAAAGCAAAGGTTCACATACTTTTGCCACTCACAGGTATGTAATATTGGATCATTTTCCTCAATAAATAAATGACCAAGTATAATATTTTTGTCTCATTTGTTTAACTGGGTTCTCTTTATCTACTTTTAGGACTTGTGTGAAAATCTGATGATGTTTTAGGTCATATTTATGCAGAAATATAGAAAATTCTAAAGGGTTCACAAACTTTCAAGCACCACTGTAAACAAACCAGCGAAATGACAGTAGCAATTTGTGAAAAATGCGATAATAATAATTATTGAAAAATAAAAAAAATATATGTTCTTACCATCAAATACTTTTATTCCATATTTTATTGTTTGTTTTTTTTTGGGGGGGGGGTTCCTTGTTCTTTTTCTTTAGGGTTTTTTGCCGGTTGGCAAACCAACTTAAAGGTCCATTACCACCACCAACTGGGCTGGAGTGTGGAACAAGAGATATTGAGGGGGAAACTATATTCTTTTAGCTATTTCTGTTTCTTTTAAATACTTGATGATAATTTTTGGGGTTTTGTTTTTGAGTAGAGTTTTCATTTTGGCCTTGGTTGTTTCTGCAACGCACTTCACCATTTTGTTTTTCTCTACTCACACTACATAAGCTGATAGCCTAGTCGTAGAGTAACTGATCAGAGCGCGTGATTGCTCATATCCAGTTAATGTGGATATAATAATAGATATTAGCCAATACTCAAAGCTTGAAAATTGAAAAATGGTAAAATTGGATTGGGACATTGAAGAGTTTTGAGAGATTTAACAGTTAGAAATACATAATTTCATAATTACAGGTAAACATATTTCAAATTAATCACTGAGGGAACAAACTGCTGATTTAAAATTTGACATTTGAGTGGATGGTCTTGCCTGTAATTAATTTGTTGTCATTACATCTACATCTACACTTCAGCCATGAAAAAACATTGTGCATGATGGATGCTAACAGAATGTTGTTGCCATTCGTTTAAACTTGAAATGCATTTTGCATCATTTCTCATTATTGTCATGGGGCATTAGCTCTTTAGGTGCCAGTTATTGAAGTGACTTGAGTCTCGCTCACAGTGCCAAACCCATTAGTAGTTGGCACATCACTATAGCCTAGCATAACACAATTGCAATTAGACTGAGATGAATGGGCTTTTAGATTGATTGTCAAAATATCCTGTAATCTTCCTGTTTGAGTGCCATTTTTCATTGAAATGGTGCCTCTGTTAAATCCATCAGCTCCAGAACCATTAGCAAGACGACGAGACGATTCTGATACAGAAGCACTTACCTAGAAGTTTTAGAACATGTCAACTGTGGCCTCTTCGGGATGACCCTTACCAGGATGAACTTGCAGTTCTTGATGGATTATTACAGAAATGCCTTTTAGTGAGGGTCTCAGTCTGAGGCTGTAGAAGGTTAATGTATGCCACATCAGTGCAGGATGGTTGGCTCTTTTAATAATAGATGCTAATTTCCCAGTGCTGCTTCAATCAGTTGTGTGCATCCAAGCATCAGCATTGCCATTAGACTTTTTCATCTGTACTTTTCTCCTCTCAGCCTCTTGAGTTGTTTTCCTTGACTTCAGCAAAAGCCCTGGGTGATTTATATGTTTATGGCCATTACTGACATTGAGTAATCCATTTCAGGGTTTTTTTTCTTTCTTTCTTTTTTTTTACCATTCTTGGCAGCACCATGTAGCTTCTCTGAGGAATATCAATTACTCTGTTCTTTTTCATCACAATTCTCACCATAGCCATGGAGTGCTGGCTGAAGCTGATGGTGCACTTTGACATTGAAGAATTCCTGCTTTGTGTTTTATCTCTATGCTGTTTTATATATATATATATATATATATATATATATATATATATATATATATATATATATATATATATAGTGTGTGTGTGTGTGTGTGTGTGTGTGTGTGTGTGTGTGTGTAGGTGTGGGGGTGTGTATGGACCAAACATACAGTGATGTAATGTGCACCTGTAACATACAGGACTCAGAAGAATAGTTAGGATCCATATGCCAATATTAAAAATCTTTAATGGAGAATCTGGGCAAACAGTGTTCAGACACAATTCAATGTCAAGGTCAATAAGTAGGCAAGGGTCAGAAATACAGTCGATAGTACAAACAAGGCCAAAGGGTAATCCAATGAGTAAATCAACAAACACAGCAAGGGTCTAGTGCATGGTGAAGCAGTCAGGAATAATCATGGCTTGGAATGTACACAGAAACTAGGAATGGCGAGACTTCGTAATGAGCTAATACACATGAGCTGCATAAATCGTCCAAACTCAGGAAGCGTCCCAGAATGAGGTCATGCTAGGACTCAGGTGAATGTGGAAATTTGCTGATTTTGTGTCAGAGCGTTCATATAAGAACTGCTTCAAATAAGAACTCTGTTTAGTCTGCAGGGTTAGTGCTAGAGATGCATCAATACCAGTTTTTCAGGGTACATATGATTTATGGTGGGCGGCACGGTGGTGTAGTGGTTAGCACTGTCGCCTCACAGCAAGAAGGTCTGGGTTCGACCCCCGTGGCCGGCGAGGGCCTTTCTGTGCAGAGTTTGCATGTTCTCCCCGTGTCTGCGTGGGTTTCCTCCGGGTGCTCCGGTTTCCTCCACAGTCCAAAGACATGCAGGTTAGGTTAACTGGTGCCTCTAAATTGACCGTAGGTGTGAATGTGAGTGTGAATGGTTGTCTGTGTCTATGTGTCAGCCCTGTGATGGCCTGGCGACTTGTCCAGGGTGTGCCCCGCCTTTCGCCCGTAGTCAGCTGGGATGGGCTCCAGCTTGCCTGCAACCCTGTAGAACAGGATAAAGCGGCTAGAGATAATGAGATGAGATGATTTATGGTTTTTGGTATACTTTGATATCTTGAATAGAGAGCATGAGGGTAGCTTACCTGAGAGTACAGAGAAATATCAGTGAGCTTGGTCTTTAAAAATGAGCTCAAGGTACAGTGAAATGTACCTTGACTCATGAGCAAAATGTAGATCGGAAGCACAACTCAGTGCTCAGTGCTCGCAGAACTAAAATGCTCTCATGTTCAACAGTTGTTTTTTTTTATTCAGTTCTACTGTAATCCATACCTTTGTGTCTGTGCAATTCATTGCTCTCATTTTTCATGATCATGTTCACTCATACTGTTCTTCACACATGAACGGCCACCCTCCCATTACCTATTAAAGAAACAGTGTACTAACTCTATAAAGATGTTGTATCGGGTTACTTGTATTGTACAAAGCTACTGTAGTAGCTCATCCTAATATTTTCGTAGACCTTAATTTGTAGTCAGCTTTGTTCTGCTTTGACAATTCATTATGAAAAACAACTGGATCTCTGTCATTTTGTTACATAGTATCAAATGCAGGAATATGACTATTTTTTATGAATGTGTAAACAAGCATGGAATCAGCCAGATAGCATGATTGATACATCCCTAGTTAGTACCTGTCCCTGATCTGCTATCATGTCTCTGCTAAACTGAATATACATTGTTTTAATAGCTGCATAATGGTGCTTCTTGGCCCTGGACCAGGGTGTGATGTCAAATGAATGACTTACATGCCTCGTTCAGGTGCTTGGTAGCACAGAAAATGTACCATTTGTCAGGTTGACCTTTATGGTGAACATTTCCATGAAACATCAATGAAGATATTAAACTGATTTACTATTTGGTTGATTCTGATTTTGGGGAACTTAAAGGAGAGATACAGTCATGTTATAATGGAAGTACAGGTGTATCTTGAAATGTTTTTACATCTTGTTTTTAGTGAGAATATTTCAGACAACTATCTTTGTTACCTGTTTTAGCCAACCTCATAAAACTATAAAAAAATAATGGGATTAATATATGAATAATTAAACATAAAGAACAGTTCATTAAGACTCTCTTTATAATGCTGTTAATAATTCACACTCTAATTTGGATATCTAATGTTATGTAGTCTGTACAAGTCTGTTTCAGACTAATATAAAATTTCTGGCAAAGGGAAATTCTCAGAATGATGGAACACATCTTTGAAATCAACTGTTCGTCAACAAACAAACAAACAAACAAACAAACAAAAACAATGTCCATCAAGTTCCTTTAAATTTTCTGCATGATCTGAAATCCTTTAATGTCCTCCAAAACCCTAGGACTTTTCATTTTCCTCCAAAGCAAAAAAAAAAATTTTTGGATTCCTCCATACCAAACATCTTCCTCTGGACCAAATTCCCTTTAACTTCCTCTAAACCTTTTAATTTCCTCTGTACCAAACACCATTTAACTTCCTCTATACCAAATATGCTTTAACTTCATTGACACCAAACACCATTTAACTTACTTTGAACTTGATCCAAACTAAACACCCTTTAACTTCCTCCATATCAAACACCCTTTAACTTCCTCTGCACCAAACACCTTTGAACTTCCTCCAAACAAAATACCCTTTAACTTTGTCTATACCAATCTCCCTTTAACTTTATACCAAAAATAATGTAAAGTCAAACAAAACCCCAAAATAAACGCCATTTGCCGATCATGGCAAGTGTCCTGATGTGCCCCCTGCATGTTTAAATTAAAAATAAAATTTTATATCAAAAGTTCATCCATTTTAAAAGCTATGACAGTACTAAAAATAGGCTTACCTGGCGGCAGCCATTGGCAATGAAACCCGATTTCCACTTGTGACGTAACCAGCACACTAGTACGCCATTTACCTTTGTTACACAGAGCCATCAAATAAAGGCTTCTAATTCTAAAAAATATCCCCAGATGCCACTGTGCCCTCTGTGTGTGTGTGTGTGTGTGTGTGTGTACGCATGCACACTTTCACTGCTTCAGATGGGTTACAAACAGAGAAAGAACTTCGCTGTGCTGTAATGAACTGGCGACAGGGTCATGGGTGTCAAAGGCTCACTGATTCACATTAGGCACAAAGGCTAGCCCATACAGTCCAATCCCACAGAAGAGCTACTGTAGCACAAACTGCTGAAAAAGTAGGTACTAACCACTTTTGGTAGGTACTAACCACTGCATACCGGGAACACCCCACAAGATGTCTCATTTTGGCGATGCTCAGACCCAGTCATCTAGCCATCATACTTTGGCCCTTGTCAGAGTAGCTCAGATCCTTACACTTGTCCATTTTTCCTGCTTCCAACAAATCAACTTCAAGAACTGACTGTTCTCTTGCTGCCTAATATTGCACCCCAAGATAGGTGACATTGTAACAACATAATTAATGTAACACACTTTACCTGTCAATGGTTTTAATGCTTATGTCGGTGATCGGCTGAACGGTGTGTATGTGACAAATAAAAGTGAATTCTAAATTCTAATTCGAAAAATCTAAGCAGAAATTTTCTGTAACCATGTGATTTTTGCTGGCAACAAAATACGTGAATCAACAAAGTACATTTTTATGAAGTTTTAATCTCACTCGGCTGGATAAAGCATAGATACTAGTAAATAATCTTGTTGCCATAGTAACGCCACTCTTGCCGTCTAAAAAGATCACTTTTCTCAGTGAATAAGTGAAAAATTCATGTCATTAAAATACAAGGAAATTTTTCATTAAAAAAAAAAAACTTTGAGTAGCCAGCAATAGAGTTTATAGGCAGCAAAAGGCTCCCGAAGACAGGGTATGGGTCTGCTCACATCTGCTCATTGTGTGTGTGTGTGTGTGTGTGTGTGTGTTCACTGCTTCAATGATCCGGCTTTTTTTTTTACACCCAAACACTTGACTCTCGGGCATCTTCAGGGTTGTTTACAACAATTTAGAAGCAATGTATCCACAAGGTCTCAGCCTCAGTAAGTCATGTGGCATGTAAGTGACATTACAATCTCGGATTCTTTCACGTAATTTGCACTCCGAGTGCAATATTTGAACCTCGGAGAGAGTGAGATGGCAGTGCCCAGGGACATTTGTTTTTCTTTTAAAATAAAATCTGTACACATTGCACAGGTACAAATATGAACAAGTGAACACTCAAACATGTCTTGTATGGATCTTATCTGTCAGTATAAAGGAGTTTATTTTGTTAATCTTTCACTCCCTTGATAGCAAATACTCTTTATGTTCCTCCAATTCTAGGAATGTAGACATTCCTTGGTGGTGTAAGTAGTTAGCACGGTCACCTCACAGCAAGAAGGTTCTGGGTTCGAGCCCAGCAGCTGGCAAGGGCCTTTCTGTGTGGAGTTTGCATGTTCTCCCCGTGTCTACGTGGGTTTCCTCTGGGTGCTCCAGTTTCCCCCACAGATCAAAGACATGTGGTTAAGTTAATATGGGATGGCCTTGGGCTGAGGTGGCCTTGGGCTGAGGTGCCCTTGAGCGAGGCACCTAACTCCCAACTGCTCCCTGGGCACTGTTAGCATGGCTGCCCACTGCTCTGGGTATGTGTGCTCATTGCTCACATGTGTGTGTTCACTGCTTCAGATGGGTTAAATGCAGAGAGGAATTTCACAAGCGTGTGATGAATAAAGTTCTTCTTCAAACCAAACACCTTTTAACTTCTTCCAAATCAAACACAGCCAAAGAACACATTATTTAACTTCCTCCAACCCAAACACCCTCTAAGCCAAACATCACTTAACTTCTGCCAATACCATTTAATTTTTTTAATTTTCTTCCAAAGCAAAATATTTTTGCTTCCACAAATTTATATTTAATTTTCTATTTAATGCAGTTTAACTTCCTATAATCCAGACACTTACAGTATATCATTTAACTCCATCAAACCAGACACCCTTTAACCCTCAAATCAAATCAAATCAAGTTTATTTGTACAGCGCTTTTAACAATAAACATTGTCGCAAAGCAGCTTTACAGAATTTGAACGACTTAAAACATGAGCTAATTTTATCCCTAATCTATCCCCAATGAGCAAGCCTGTGGCGACGGTGGCAAGGAAAAACTCCCTCAGACGACATGAGGAAGAAACCTCAAGAGGAACCAGACTCAAAAGGGAACCCATCCTCATTTGGGCAACAACAGACAGCCTGACTATAATATTAACAGTTTTAACAGGTATAACCCTCAACTGTCCTCATGGGGCCGTCCTTCACAGGAGTGGGGCGATAAAACTCCGACCAGACACAGGGCACCAGGATGGATCAAGCAGGTCCGAGGGGCAGAAGAGGCCAGCATCTCAATCCCAGGATCAACATGTAACTCAGAGGGACAGATGGGGGGGGGGAGGGGGGGGAGAGAGAGAGAGAGAAAGAAAACACGTTGTTAGGTATGCCCTAAAAATGACAAGTATTAAATCTGTGTGGTAGGCTCGCAGAGACGAGAGTCTTTACATCAGGCATGACGCACAATGGCATGTTAATATGGTAAAAAATATATCATGACCTGCTCTGGCTGGATGCTTGATTGGGTGATGGGAGCACACTCCTCAGCAATGATGAGATGCAGATGGGACCCTTAGGCCTGGCCAAGACAATTCAGTTACATTTCACCGGGTCTGGGACATGCGACAGAATGTCTGACGGCCGATTCCCTGCAGGCTACGATAGCCAGTCGAGGTCCCCACCGTCTCCACCAAAAGATTTCCTGTTGACTCCATGTAACTCAGAGGGACAGATTTGGGGTGGGGGGGGGGGGGGAGAGAGAAAGAAAACACAGGTGGTTAGGTATGCCCAATGTCACCTGAATAAGTAGGAACAGTATACATATTGCACCGAGTACAAGCAGGGACTCCGGCAACTAACTATGACAGCATAACTAAAAGGAGAGAGCCAGAAGGTAACACAGGCATGAGGGAGCCCCGGGACATAAAGCAGCCAGCCACTGCACCGTCAACAAACTCGAGTGAGCAAGTGAGTGGGGACTGACAGCATCCATACATCCCAGTTTACCAAAACACTCTATGTCTGAGGACCCTCCAGATCTACTCCTTTACCTCACAAACACCATTAACAAAAGGCTTGACTAAACAGATATGTTTTCAGCCTAGACTTAAATGCTGAGACTGTGTCTGATTCCCGAACATTACTTGGAAGGCTGTTCCATAACAGTGGGGCTTTGTAAGAAAAGGCTCTGCCCCCTGATGTAGCCTTCACTATACGAGGTACCAGCAGATAGCCTGCACCTTTTGATCTAAGTAGGCGTGGCGGGTCATAGAGGATCAGAAGTTCACTCAGGTACTGTGGTGCGAGACCATTTAGTGCTTTAAAGGTCAATAGTAGTATTTTATAATCAATACGAAATTTGATTGGGAGCCAATGCAGTGTGGATAAGACAGGCGTGATGTGGTCATATTTTCTAGTTCTAGTAAGGACTCTTGCTGCGGCATTTTGAACTAACTGGAGCTTGTTTATGCACTTATTGGAACATCCAGACAGTAAGGCATTACAATAATCCAACCTGGAGGTAACGAAAGCATGGACTAGTTTTTCTGCATCATGCAATGACATTAAATTTCTTATCTTTGCAATATTTCTGAGATGAAAGAAAGCTATCCGGGTGATGTTATCAATGTGAGTTTCGAATGAAAGACTGGGGTCAATAATCACTCCGAGGTCTTTTACTGCTGCACGTGAAGAAACAGAAAGGCCATCCAGAGTTACTGTGTAATCAGAAAACTTACTTCTAGCTGTATGTGGTCCTAGCACAAGTACTTCAGTCTTGTCAGAGTTAAGCAGAAGGAAATTTATAAGCATCCAGTGTCTAATGTCCTTAACACATTCCTCAATTTTATTAAGCTGGTGTCTCTCATCAGGTTTTGCAGAGACATACAACTGTGTGTCATCAGCATAACAGTGGAAACTAATACAATGTTTATGAATAATATCGCCCAGAGGTAACATATATAGAGAAAAAAGCAGTGGACCCAAGACAGAACCTTGTGGAACACCAAACTTTACCTCGGTACGTCTAGAAATATCACCATTTATATCGACATACTGATAACGATCAGTTAGATAAGACCTGAGCCAGGAGAGGGCCATTCCCTTAACTCCCACAACATTTTCTAGTCTATCCAGAAGAATGGAATGATCAATGGTATCAAATGCTGCACTAAGGTCAAGCAACACAAGTAGCGAGACACAGCCCTGATCAGACGCCAACAGTAGGTCGTTTACTACTTTAACCAGTGCTGTCTCTGTGCTATGATGAGGTCTAAATCCTGACTGATACATTTCATGGATGTTATTCCTATGTAAATATGAGCATAACTGCTGTGCCACAGCTTTTTCAAGGATCTTGGAGATAAAGGGGAGGTTTGATATTGGCCGATAATTGGACAGCTGACAGGGATCAAGGTCAGGTTTTTTAATCAAGGGTTTGATAACTGCTAGTTTAAAGGATTTGGGTACATAGCCAATCATAAGAGAAGAATTTATTATTTTTAGAAGCGGTTCAATTACTCCAGGCATTATCTGTTTGAATAGATGTGTCGGTAAGGGATCTAGTACGCAAGTTGAGGCTTTTGATGTAGAGATTAATGAAAGTAATTCAGTTTCTTTTAGGGGAGTAAAACATTCTAACTGATGATCTGATACAGTTATATTGTTAACTACAAGGTCACTTTCATTGTCTAACCTTAAATTAGTAGTTTGAATTTTTTGTCGGATATTCTCAATTTTGTCATTAAAAAAATTCATGAAGTCGTTGCTACTACATACTGCAGGTGTGCATGTGTTGATAGTGGACTTATTCCTGGTTAATTTTGCTACAGTATTAAATAGGAATCTAGGATTATTTTTGTTATCTTCTATTAGGGAGGAGAGATATGTTGATCTCGCAGCACTAAGAGCTTTTCTATACTTCAGGAAGCTCTCCTTCCACGCCAATTTGAACACTACCAATTTTGTTTGACGCCATTTACGTTCCAATTTTCGAGTGGTCTGTTTTAATGTGCGAGTGTCATCATTATACCAGGGTGCTAATTTTTTGTCTCTGACCATTTTCCTTTTTAGAGGAGCTACATTATCTAAAGTATGGCGGAATGTTGACTCTAAGCATTCAGTTGCCTGATCGAGTTCTGCAGGGGCTGACAGTGACCCTTTCCTCCATGGCCAGACACTTAGTATTATTTTCTCCAAACTGACCATCCTTCTTTTATTCCAAAGAAACATCCATGAAAGTCTTCAAAACCACCTTGTAACATCCCCTAATCCAAACACCATTTTATGTCCTTTTAAGGAAACACTTTAACTTTATTCAAACCAAATGTACTCTAAATATAGTACCTCCAAAGCACTCTGACTTCCTCCAGCCTCTAAATCAAACAGTATTGAAATTCCCTGAAATCAAATATCCTTAAACTTTTTTCCAAAACCAAGACAGTCCCTCCAGGGACCCCTTCAGTGTCACCCATCAGGAATATTAATTCCTTCCAGCTTCCTTGCACTCCCTTAATGCTGGATCAGCTTCCGTTGGGTGACGAGAGAGTGGCAAAAGTAGGTTAAAAGTGCATCATCAATATTCATTTGGATACTGTTGAAATATAATCTTCAGGGAGACTCTAGGGTTCCTTGCCTTCTGTCTAGCTGTTGACTCAAGTCTGGAAGAGATTTTACTGAGATTTTTTTTTTTTTGTATGTAGAGATTGAAGTCAATTAATACATATTGCTGATTAACCTGATCTCTCACAAAGTCCTTTTGATTATATGTGTGAGAGTGAATTTGGCAGTTAGACTCAATTTTCAAGTAAATTGTTTTGGTGGTTGTACAGTATGTACCGGGTATCCGATTATTTTGAGCATTAGCACAGAGAGAGTGAAAGAGAATAGTTGATCTGCTTGAATACTGTGAAACTACTTCTCTTAGCTCATCACAGACATAATGTAATACCGTTACATTGCATGAAGGTCATGTTTGCTCTGAGAATCATGACTCATTCCTTTCAGTAACCGTACCTTCAGCAATTATGTCATTATCCAGAACAGTGAATGATGAAGTGCATTTATTGTAACAATAGTATTTACTGGACTAAGTGGTTGACGGTAAGCATAATTATCAAACTCATTTCTAGAATGCCACATGAGGCAGTAGAGAAGACACAGCATATGCTATTGATCACAAAAATTAGACTGTTCTATCTATAATTGTCAAACCACCAACACATACAAAGACATCCCACAGACTGTAATTGGCGTTAATGGACCCAATCTGTTAACAACTGGAGAATATCTGTTTATGCAGCTAAACATTACAGGCCTCATCCCATTATTCCATCCTCATGAGCTTTTATTTTAATCAACACGCCAAAAAGCCACAGCCATCTCTGTTTACAGCGCACCTCTCTAATGTGGTGTCCCATTACGGCTGATGCACAGTGTATACCGCCTGAGCTCCCCTAATGACCATATTTACAACATGCGCCACTGAGAACAGATCATTAAGTTCAGTCTGAGTTTGCCAAGGTGTAAATTAATGGTATTGTTCTAAGAGGGCCCTGTGATGAAAATTGATTGGGGGGGGGCTTGAGATGATCAAGTATTTTTGATTATTTGTTGTAGGAATTGTGCATGCTAAGTGATTTCTTATGGCTTTGTGCTTCCAAGCTACTGACAGTTAGGAACAAGGCAAGGGATTAGATGGGGTTGATCATAAAAAAACCCTCAAAATTTAGGATGTGGTTATTATCGGCTGGGTAATATGCATGCCATTACCCAGAATTTAGAGTAATGGGAGGTAAGCAAAAAATTCATTCAAGTAGTGTTATAGAGGTGGTGTGTATCTCTCCATCCAAGATGCACTGTAGCATGTCAGTGATAAGATGTATGAAAGATACTTGTATTATAATATAGAGACTGCGACTGACAATTAGCATTAGTTTTGACAAGAATTTTAGATTTAGTTTTAGGCCTAGTCACTTACTGAAAATTGTAGCCAGATTTTCGTCACATTTTAGTATTTTTTGTTGCTTTGTTTTAGTCAAGATTTAGTCACAGGAACTCAGTTTTAAATTTATTTGAATTTTAGTCAATGTTTTAGTCATTTTTTTAATTTATCTGTTAGAAAACAAGAGTATTGTGAAAACTGTACGAGTGGCTAAGTGAGTGAGCCGAAGTTCCCCGCTTCCCAACGACTATCCAGAACACAAAACAAGGAAGGGAACATACTGTCATGGATATTTCTCCTGGCTGTAAAAATTCCCTTGAGAATGAAGCTATGCTGAACAGAGGCAGCTAATTTGTTTCATATTTACTTGTCAGAGCATAATGAACAGAGATTGTGCTATAATTTTTGTTGTCAACTATTGTTTCAATTACATTGTCATTACAATTTAGTAATGAAATAAAGGCTCCTCAATGAATACTTATTACAATTTTTGTTAACAAAATTAACATTGGTGACAGTTATAGAGGCCACAGCTCCTTTATTGTGACTGACAGTTATAGAGGCCACAAATCACTTATTGTGACTGACAGTTATAGGAACCACCATATTTAGTGTGACTGACAGTTATAGAGGTCACACCTCCTTTATTGTATCTGATAGGCATAGAGGCCACACGTCCTTTACTGTGACTGATATTTATAGAGGCCACACCTCCTTTACTGTGACTGACAGTTATAGCCACAACACCTCCTTTATTGTGACAGACAGTTATAGAGGCCACATCTCCTTTATTATGACTGATATTTATAGAGGCCACACCTCCTTTACTGTATCTGATAGGTATAGAGGCCACGCCTCCTTTATTATGACTGACAGTTATAGAGACCGCCTCCTTTATTGTGACTGACAGTTATAGAGACCACATCCCCTTTATTGTGACTGACAGTTATAGGGACTACCACATTTACTGTGACTGACAGTTTTAAAGGCCACACCTCCTTTATTGTATCTGATAGACATAGAGGCCACACCTCCTTTATTGTGACTGATAGTTATAGAGGCCACACCTTCTTTACTGTGACTGATAGTTATAGAAGCCACACCTCCTTTATTGTGACTGATAGTTATCGAGACAACTTCCTTTATTGTGACTGACACTTATAGAGGCTACACCTCCTTTATTGTGACTGACAGTTATCGAGGCCACATCTCCTTTATTGTGACTGACAGTTATAGGGACTACCACATTTACTGTGACTGACAGTTATAGAGGCCACACCTCCTTTATTGTATCTGATAGGCATAGAGGCCACACCTTCTTTACTGTGACTGATAGTTATAGAAGCCACACCTCCTTTATTGTGACTGATAGTTGTTTGAGGCCACACCTCCTTTATTGTGACTGACAGTTATAGATACCACAATCTTCTTTCTTGTGACTGATGGGCATAGAGGCCACCCCTCCTTTACTGTGACTGACAGACATAGATGCTACACCTACTTTATTGTGACTGATAGTTCTAGATGCCACACCTCCTTCACTACATCTGACTGCCACTGAGGCCACACTTCCTTTCCTGCATCTCACAGGCATGGAGGCCACACCTCCTTCATAAGGACACACAAGCAGGATGGCCATACCATGACTAGACCTTGAGTTTTAGCTAGCTAGCATTAGCCAGCTATCTAACTACCATCGTTTGTGTGCTTTGTTCTGAGCTTGTAGATCAGATACACGTCCCAAACCCGACATTAACTATTAATTGTGACTGACAGTTATATAGACCACACCTCCTTTACTGTTTAATTTTTAGAATGTTTTTTTAAGAACCATACCAGAATTCTCATTCAATGGGTTTTACTTGCTTCTCACAGCAGTCAGATTCATCTGTACAGCAGAGAACCAGCACAACTCAGGACACGAGACGCTCTTCCAGAAGCTTGCAATAGCATTTTCCTACCAGAGAAGATAAAATTTAGAAAAATTTCAGGCATTTATTTTGCAAAGCCTCTTTGACGATGCAGATGACACGCATGCAAAAACATCCTGCACATATTCTCACGTGTGAATCGTTGCTACAGTTCAATATTTACTAATCATTGCAGCTTGAGTAGGAAATGCAAAGTGTGTGGATTAGAAGTACTTTTGCACTCAGGCTGATTCCTCTCTTGTCACAATCCAGAGACTTTAGTTAAAAAAATAATAATAATAAAATAAAAAAGACCAAATTAATTTGCTTCATGAGAAGCCGAGTGTGAATCGTCTTCCTCTGCCTGCCAGGACAAACTCCACATCCTTACCAATAGGCTGGTTATTGGCTGTCCCGTGAAGCGCCTCTCAGCTTCATCTTCATGTGACATGACAAATCGGTGGGCACTCACAGTCCCCTGGGGCCTGTGGAGGAAGATTGGACCGCTGCATTCTAAAATAGAAGAGCAGGTGCTTCGCTTCACCTTCTGCCTTTCCGATTGGACACGACATGCAGGGAGAGTTTAGCGGCCATCTGTGGCATCACTGACAAAATAGCTTGACTGGTGTAAATATATTTACTGCACCTCCTTCTCGGCTTTAGGGCAGCATTAGTGCCTGGAGCGTTATGATGTAGATAGATGCTTTCATCAGTGGACTGTGTGTGTGTTCACCTTCCCTTGCTGTCACAATTCCCCAGAAGCACATTACTGAATGACACCTACTTAAAGTTCCATGGAGTTTTTTTATTGTGCAAAATATTAAATATGTTTTTCTAATGAAAAACACAATAACCCAGTGTGCAAAATACAGCAGAATGTGCTGACTGTGTGGGTGTGGTCTAATATTCTAATGAGTAAACTTGATTGACAGGCTCTCTCCATGAATCTCAGCATGCATACCACTCAAACTGAACTAAACCCAATGTTTTAAGAGGGCAGAATTCATATCGTTCAATCCAACATGTAACCAGTTACCCAGTTATCACAGTAGGATACACTTGCTGGTTCAGTCTTTGATCGCTATGTTAGCTTTGCTGTCACTTCAAGAGAACATATAATTTTGATACACAGTTTATGGGAGGGAAAACTGATAGATGTTACACAAATTAAGCATAAAAAAATCAACAAATATACTTTATCATGTCTACAGGATAAATATTGCCCTAATAAGGATGCACTCACACATTTTGCTGGTTCGAGAGAAAATGCATGAATGAATGAATGAATGAATGAATGACATGGCTTATTGATTGTTAGTATTCATAAATAAATATGCAGTCAGACTACAACCCTGATTCCAAAAAAGTTGGGACAAAGTACAAATTGTAAATAAAAACGGAATGCAATAATTTACAAATCTCAAAAACTGATATTGTATTCACAATAGAACATAGACAACATATCAAATGTCGAAAGTGAGACATTTTGAAATTTCATGCCAAATATTGGCTCATTTGAAATTTCATGATAGCAACACATCTCAAAAAAGTTGGGACAGGGGCAATAAGAGGCTGGAAAAGTTAAAGGTACAAAAAAGGAACAGCTGGAGGACCAAATTGCAACTCATTAGGTCAATTGGCAATAGGTCATTAACATGACTGGGTATAAAAAGAGCATCTTGGAGTGGCAGCGGCTCTCAGAAGTAAAGATGGGAAGAGGATCACCAATCCCCCTACACTGTAAAAAAAAAATAGTTGAGAATACTTGAAATTTCAAGGCAACAGTCTGCATTAAGAATTTTATGTTTTGCCAACGATGTGCCCATGATAATCCAAACTATGATAAAACTGTCCTTAACTGTTATTAAGGATTCTTAATTAAGTCAATTTTCAATTCTTCATTCTGCCAACATAGATTTCTCTTTTTGCTGAACAGTGGCATTCACAGTAGTGCAAAAAGGCAATTGAGGTTATCACAATTTTTTTTTTTTTTAGATTTTTTTGGGGCTTTTTTCACCTCTATTTGGATAGCACAGCGTAGAGACAGGAAATGAGCGGGAGAGGGATCGGGAAATGACCTCGGGTCGGAACCGAACCCGGGTCCCTGGATTTATGGTATGGTGCCTTATCCACCTGAGCCACAACACCCCCAAGGTTATCACAATTTATCATTAAACTATACATGCCTTTTTTCATTGTTCTACACAATTACAAAACTTCAATATTGAAATAAAGTTTTTAAAACCCACATCATGGGTATGGTGTCGTGGCTCAGGTGGATAAGGCGCCATACCATAAATCCGGGGACCTGGGTTCGATTCTGACCTGAGGTCATTTCCTGATCTGTCCCTCTCTCCCGCTCATTTCCTGTCTCTACACTGTCCTATCCAAATAAAGGTAAAAAAAGTCTGATTGCCTTTTTGCACTACTGTGAATGCCACTGTTCAGCAAAAAGAGAAATCTATGTTGGCAGAATGAGGAATTGAAAATTGACTTAATTAAGAATTCTTAATAAAGATAACAGTTTTATCATAGTTTGGATTATCATGGGCACATCATTGGCAAAACATAAAATTCTTAATGCAGACTGTTGCCTTGAAATTTCAAGTATTCTCAACTATTCTTTTTTTACAGTGTAATTCTGCGCCGACAAATAGTGGAGCAATATCAGAAAGGAGTTCAACAGTGTAAAATTGCAAAGAGTTTGAACATATCATCATCTACAGTGCATAATATTATCAAAAGATTCAGAGAATCTGGAAGAATCTCTGTGCGTAAGGGTCAAGGCCGGAAAACCGTACACTGTAAAAAAAAAAGTTACGCCAACTTAAAAATTCAAGGCAACTTACTGCACAGGATTTTTGAGTTTATGTGACAACTAAGATTTTTAAGTTTTGAAGAAAGTTGTGCCAACTTATACTTTTGGTCTCAGATAACTTAGCCTTCATATTCACACAAACTTAATTTTTTCAGTTTTACATGATAAGAATTCAACTTTAATGCCACTAATCTTACCAGCCAATTAAAATGCTATAGCATTTTAATTGGCTGGTACTGAATTGTTTGCACATTTCATTTGTCAAATTAGCTTCAGGCTTAAAATAAGTGAATGTGTGACTTAACAAAAAAGCACTGCCACTACAGTTTTATAGCAGTTTTGCTACCATCATGTTAAAATAAACATGCTATTTGAACTGGATTGTTATTTGTTTTATTGTGGGATAATAAGAAAATTGAACTCAAATTTTGAAGTTTTTACTTGGATGAAAGATTAGTGGCCTTAAAGTTGAATTCTTATCATGTAAAACTGAAAAAATTATGTTTGTGTGAATATAAAGGCTAAGTTATCTGAGACCAAAAGTATAAGTTGGCACAACTTTCTTCAAAACTTAAAAATCTTAGTTGTCACATAAACTCAAAAATCCTGTGCAGTAAGTTGCCTTGAATTTTTAAGTTGGCATAACTTTTTTTTTTACAGTGTGGTGGCTTCTGGGAAAATCAGGGTCAGGGATTCCGAAGGCTTTGCCCTTGATCCATCATGCTTGCGATGTCACTTCCCATCAGACCGATGCAGATTGTACGATGTTGTTGTTGAAGAGTCTGTAGCGGGTAGAGAGTTTTCGCCATGGCAAGGCTGCTGACCTCTCCACGGTTAGCAGGTAGACTGCCCAATTCCATACCTGCATCCTTCATCCAGAGGACACACAGAGTGGACTCACTGAGAGACACAAATCACCATGTGTATAACTGGAGAAGCGGTCAAATGGGGTAGAGTCAGTAGGCTGACCTTGACTTGAACTGACTCAGGCAGGCTGGCCACTTCAGGCTAGTCACTGTGCCCTTGGCCGTTCCGGCAGTTGTCCAGGTGTTGTAGACTGTAGCCTCTATGCCCACTAGGTAGCTCGCCCAATACCTAGTTTTCCATATTCTGATGGTTGGCCTCCGGACCCTCTTGATGTTGATGTAGGTAGCATGCAATGGCTCATCCCAGTCAATCGACAATATGGTACCTCCATGCTTCACTCATGTGCGGGTTGGCGTGCCACGGACCTCAGCACAGTTGTTGGGGCATGGACCTGGTGGACTGATTTTCGTCAAGCCCCTATCGGTAAAAAGCGTTAGGCAGTATTCACCTGTCAAAATCAGTAGACTGCTGTGTGAATTGGTAGGTTTGGCAAGTATGAAACAATCAGGTTGTATTAAATAAGAAACTTTTGCATGCATCAAGATACTCCAATATCTGTGTTTATACAGGAATCAATCATAATCAGTGTGAATCGATCATAACCATTAATCATTAACCCTGAATCAGTACAGTCGTCCTCTGGCAACATTTGAATAACAGTTTATATTACCCATTCTTTCTGTGTTTTGAACTGATCTAAGGACCTCAAAATATGATTTAAGAATAAGCACAAAGACTCAGCCCATACTGTCAGTCCACCCACCTCAGGCTCCCACTTTATACAAGTCTACAGTTCGACCTTCACTTTTTTCTTTTGTTGTATTTGCTATAGAATACATAAATTCACCAAATCACCAAATCCTTTATCACTGTATGATAAACCATCTCCTCCTAACTCTGAGAACACACTGTGCATGATGCAATGCAGATTTGATCGTGTTTTTTTGACAAGTGAGTTAGTGAGTAATTCTCTGACACCACTTTGCTTTCTTGATGACCTGGCGACTTGTCCAGGGTGTACCCCGCCTTTCGCCCGTAGTCAGCTGGGATAGGCTCCAGCTTGCCTGCGACCCTGTAGGACAGGATAAAGCGGCTAGAGATAATGAGATGAGATGAGACTTTGCCTTCTTTAAAGGTGTCTTGTGTGGGGCTTGGAAACACTCCTCAGCCAGGGGAGTTAAACACCGTGACTGTCAGCCATAATGCAAACTCACTGAGCGATGATCATATTTTTGGCTGCTCTCATCATGTCCGGCGACACATAGAGAGCAGAAAGAAAGATAAAAAATGAGAGCACACTGGTGCCATATTCATGAACAGCTGTGCACCTCTTATTCTGAACATATTGTCTGAGTGTCCTGATGGTTGCTTAGAGAAGAGGCCATATTCATCTCATCTCATCTCATCTCATCTCATCTCATCTCATTATCTCTAGCCGCTTTATCCTTCTACAGGGTCGCAGGCAAGCTGGAGCCTATCCCAGCTGACTATGAGTGAAAGGCAGGGTACACCCTGGACAAGTCACCAGGTCATCACAGGGCTGACACATAGACACAGACAACCATTCACACCTACAGTTAATTTAGAGTCACCAGTTAACCTAACCTGTATGTCTTTGGACTGTGGGGGAAACCGGAGCACCCGGAGGAAACCCACACGGACACGGGGAGAACATGCAAACTCTGCACAGAAAGGGCCTTGTCGGCCACTGGGCTCGAACACGGACCTTCTTGCTGTGAGGCAACAGCGCTAACCACTATACCACCATGCCACCCCGAGGCCATATTCAGCCAAGAGTAATTTACAGCCAATAAATGCTTCATAAACAAGATCTGTGTTGTGTCAGTTAACATCACACGATCATATCCATTTCAGATCACAAGTTGAAATGCCAATGATGTCATCCATGGCAAAGAGTCCATTAGAGCAGAATTGGACCTGCTGTCTGGGTGTAAAGGTCACCTTCTTCCTTCAGCTCTGGAGAAGTCCAATGATAGTAAATAGCAGATATCTTAAGTATACAGAACAGGGCAGGTAGCATTCTCCTTCAGGTGTGTTTAGCTGATCTGTGGTATTGCTTGTGCAGCCATTCAAAAAGATCTAGTGATTTGTGTGTTATAGGGAGTATGTGTTCATCTTCACCCTTTTAGCTGTCATGGCATGGTGCAGAATTCGCTAGCAGCTAGGGGTTGGTAATTACTAAATTAAATACTTCAGTAGACTGGGAAATATCCATCCATTATCTGTAGCTGCTTATCCTGTTCTACAGGGTCGCAGGCAAGCTGGAACCTATCCCAGCTGACTATGGGCAAGAGGCAGGGTACACCCTGGACAAGTCACCAGGTCATTGCAGGGCTGACACAGAGACAAACAACCATTCACACCTATGGTCAATTTAGAGCCACCAATTAACCTAACCTGCATGTCTTTGGACTGTGGGGGAAACCGGAGCACCCAGAGGAAACCCACACAGACACAGGGATAACATGCAAACTCCACACAGAAAGGCCCTCGCCGGCCACTGGGTTCAAACCCAGGACCTTCTTGCTGTGAGGTGACAGTGCTAACCACTACATCACCGTGCCACCGGACTGGGAAATCTCATCTCATCTCATCTCATCTCATCTCATTATCTCTAGCCGTTTTATCCTTCTACAGGGTCGCAGGCAAGCTGGAGCCTATCCCAGCTGACTACGGGCGAGAGGCGGGGTACACCCTGGACAAGTCGCCAGGTCATCACAGGGCTGACACATAGACACAGACAACCATTCACACTCACATTCACACCTACAGTCAATTTAGAGTCACCAGTTAACCTAACCTGCATGTCTTTGGACTGTGGGGGAAACCGGAGCACCCAGAGGAAACCCACACAGACACAGGGATAACATGCAAACTCCACACAGAAAGGCCCTCGCCGGCCCCGGGGCTCGAACCCAGGACCTTCTCGCTGTGAGGCGACAGCACTAACCACTACACCACCGTGCCGGGACTGGGAAATATGTCCAATAAAATCTGAAAATGAGTGAAACCTCAGTGTATCAGGACAAACTGATACAGATTCAGTATTCAGTATCTCTGCTTCCCTAATAATAATAATAATAATAATACCACCATAGTTAAAAGTTCAAGCTATAGAGTCAATGCCTTTCTGGAATTCCTTGGATATGAACGCTGAAGGACAGAACCTTACCCTCTGAGGAAACAATCTAACTGCATGGTGCTACCACCTCTGTGCTTCATTGTGCAGATAATTATGCAACCTTTGGGTTTTTGTTGTTGTTGTTGTTTGTTTGTTTGTTTGTTTGTTTTCTTTCTGTTTCGAGTTTTCATAACTCAAATATCAATGTCAAAATATCAAACCACCTTGAGGAAGATGGATTACACCTGAAGTGAATTCGCATTCTGACATGCTTTTCTGCTCACCACTGTTGTAAATAGTAAATGTAAGTAGTGGTTATTTGAGTTTCTGCTGCCTACCTGTTTGGTCAAACCATTCTGGCCTCTCTCATCAACAGAGCATTTCCACCCACAGACCTGCCACTTGCTGGATTTTTTTTTCTTCACATTTTGTGCAAACTCTACTGTTGTGTATAAAAACCCCAGTTTCTGAATAACTCAAATCAGCCTGTCTGGCATCAACAAATATTACATGGTCAAAGTTACTGAGATCACATTTTTTTTTTCTCATTCTGATGTTTGATGTGAACACTGACCAAAATTCTCAGGTGGCATGGTAGTGCAGTGGTTAGCACTGTTGCCTCACAGCAAGAAGGTTCTGAGTTCAAACCTCACAGGAGACAGGAGCCTTTCTGTGTGGTGTTTGCATGTTCTCCCTGTGTCTGTGTGGGTTTGCTCTGGTTTCCCCTGCAGTAATGTGCAGATTAGGTAAAAATACCCAGCCAATGGGATTGCACAAGTCAGTGCGTATTTAGTGTTGCATTAGTAAGGGCATCCAGTGTAAAACCTATGCCATATCAAATATGCGGTACAGATCTGCTGTGGGAACAGCCAAAAGAAGAAGATTAACTGAAGTTCTTGGTCTGTATGGTTTTATGGATTGTACTGCTGCCACATGAAGACTGAATGGTTTATTGGATAATTGCATGAATGAGCAAGTTCACGAGTGTTTTTAATAAATTGCTTTTCATTATGCACTTCACTTCCTACTAATTGCCAGGAACTTTCAAGTGTAGGCCTAAGCTGTTTTTTTAAATTAATTAACTTATTTATTTATTTTACAAAATAGCTCCTTATGTGACCTCCAAGAATGACTAGGTTATTAAAGTAACCAAATTTTATACACCTACCATAATTTTCTCTCTCATTTCTCGAAAAGTGCTGTAGCGTGAACAACTTTTCCTCTCAATATCTGTCCATGCTCTCAAGACTAAAATGAGATGACTGGATTCCATTCATTAAAATGATCATGCGAACATGACAATGGACAGCGAAAGGAGGTTCCACTTCAGCCACGCCATCATCTTTAGCTTGTCTAACAGTCTTTTGCAACTCTGAATGTCAGTCGTATTAGCATTTTTGCTGCAGATCAGCCTCTAATAGGCTTTCTCCTCAGCTCTCTGGCTCATGGCTGGTATGGCTTTTAATGCTTTCTGGTGCTGCTTCGAAAGCTGACCAGTGCTGCTCATTGAACTGAGTCTTCAAATTGTGCTACTCTTTGTCTGAGCCACCGCTGTGTGCTTTCTGCCCTTTTATGCTGCCCTATTGGAAATCATTGGCCATTATTTGAAGTTCATGAGCCACTATTTATGTGCATGTATGTTTATGTGGGTGTGAATCAGTACTGTCTGATGTTGGTCACACTCCAGCAGAGCTTGGTAAACCCACTCTCAACTGAGGATTAAGCTTGAAAAAATTATATTTAGATATTGGCAACCCTGCTGCAGTTCCGTTCTTTCCATGACTTTTATCACATGCTAAAATGGAGCACACAATGGATTTACCTTAGTACAATCATCAGTGTCTTGTTATTAGCCTTAAAGGTCATAGGCAACAGTCGGAGGTGAAACGTAGAATATCAACTTTATTGTCTAGAAGAATGACCCAAAAAGCGAATTCAGTCTTCCTAGTGTCTAATTTGCACCCTAAAATTGAATAAAACGGTTAAAATATACCGTTTTGCCCAATTTCCGAAGGTTTGTTTACATCTCACTTATGCGCACTTTCACTGCCAGGGGACCGTCATTGTGATGTCATTTAAGCCAAACAGACTGGGAGCAGCTCTGTGTTTACTTGCGAACCGAGCACAAATGTACGGACTTTGGTCATGAGAGGTTGTGTAAAATGTCTGAAAGCAATAGCGATTTTGAAGTAGAAACTCTCCAAATTAAATATCGAGAGGTGAAACCATATATGTATGAACCTATGGCCATTGCGAAGCAATCGGTGAATGTAGCTCACTGGTTTGACTGTGCGGCCTCGGAATCGGACGGCGACTCGGCCGACTCTGATCACGGTGACCCCGGACCTCAACAAGACTCGTGCCCAAACGATTTATCCTGGTAATTATGATAAATTCCTACTTTCGTCGTAATACTAAATAAGAGCCCTTTTGAAGAATAATTAAACCGCCCTCCCTAGTGGATATAGGTAATGATTACTTGACAGTGCACCGGTAGGCCACATTAGCCTGCCATCAGTGGCATTATACTATTTATAGCCTACTGTAAGTGAGGAAATATCCCTTTGTCTCATTTCCACAATGATTGTACAGGATCCCTCAGGATTCTTGACTTGTCAATTGCAAGCAAAAGTAAAAATGTTTACCTCCAATCTTCTCCTTTTGGCTTGAGTGCTGCTGGTCCGTTTCTTCTTTGACTGCTTGATTTTGTTTCATGTGCACAATCCACTCTCTCCGCCTCTTCTCCTCTTCCGGAAAAAGCCAACCCTCTGGCTTCACGCACACAATCCACTCTCTCTGCCTTGTCTCCTCTTCCAAAAAAAAAATCAACTCTCTGGCTTCACACGCACAATCCACTCTCTCTGCCTCTTCTCCTCTTCCAGAAAAAAACAACTCTCTGACTTCACACACACAATCCACTCTCTCTGCCTCATCTCCTTTTTCGGAAAAAGCCAACCCTTTTGCTCCGCCTCGTCTCCTTTTTCGGAAAAAGCCAACCCTCTCGCTCCGCCTCTTCTCCTTTTTTGGAAAAAGCCAACCCTCTCGCTCCACCTCTTCTCCTCTTTTGGAAAAAGCCAACCCTCTCACTCTGCCTCTTCTCCTCTTTTGGAAAAAGCCAACCCACTCACTCCGCTTCTTCTCCTTTTTTGGAAAAAGCCAACCCTCTCGTTCTGCCTCTTCTCCTCTTCCAGAAAAAGCCAATCCACTCTCTCTGCCTCTTCTCCTCTCTCTGAAAAAGGTAAAAACTTCTTCCTGAACCAGTCCTGTTGTTATAGTTCACTGCACACAATAAGGCATGTTTTTTCTTTGGAAATTCCCGAATGCACGTCTGCACTCAAGCCAAATGGCAATGTAAGTAAATGGAATTGGACTCAACTCAAGCGGTTTGTTTGGCTTAAATGACGTCACGCGCTGAGTGGTCACGAAAATAGCTGACAGAAATTCGCGATGATCCGCGCTAACTTATTTTAATTATTACTTATTAACAATACTTCTTGGGACCAGAAGAAAATTACAGAGGGTTTTTTAACATATAAAGTTTCAAATGTGCATAAAATTAAAACCGTTTCCTATGAGCTTTAAATACATCCTAATTCCGTGAGCTCACACATTTGTAATGGGAAAGAAATACACTCATTATCACTGACCTAAAATGTAGTTGATTAGCCAAGGCATGTTTTTCCCCCACAAAGTTAGCTTCTTAAGTTTTGCACTGAAGCTACTTGAAAGTCTGTCTGACCCAAATTATTATTATTATTATTATTATTATTATTATTATTATTATTATTATTTTGTAAAAGTCCTAAAATTTCTCAAATATCTCACTGTGTAACTTGATTTAATCAATAAAATTTAGCACAGGGCAGCACGGTGGTGTAGTGGTTAGCGCTGTCGCCTCACAGCAAGAAGGTCCGGGTTCGAGCCCCATGGCCGGCGAGGGCTTTTCTGTGCAGAGTTTGCATGTTGTCCATGTTGGTTTCCTCCAGGTGCTCCGGTTTCCCCCACAGTCCAAAGACATGCAGGTTAGGTTAACTGGTGACTCTAAATTGACTGTAGGCGTGAATGTGAGTGTGAATGGTTGTCTGTGTCTATGTATCAGCCCTGTGATGACCTGGCGACTTCTCCAGGGTGTACCCTGCCTTTTACCCATAGTCAGCTGGGATAGGCTCCAGCTTGCCTGCGACCCTGTAGAACAGGATAAAGTGGCTGGAGATAATGAGATGAGATGAGAAATTTAGCACAATTCACTGTGTACACTGTATAAACACTGTAAAATTAATGGGGTAGCCATCTTAAACAGCTATAATCACCATTTAGTTTATCAGCTTCCTTCTTGCTATTTTTCACAATGCTCCATTTAAACCTGAGGTTTCATGAGACAATGTATGAACATTACATTGTAACATTAGCTTCAGTGCAGAATTACAGAATAATAAGTCAGAAACCAAACAGGTCTGATGGACCTCAAGGATAAAACTAAGCAAATATCCTTTGAAACCCGAGTGATCCATTTTGCCTTATCAACATTCAAAGTGTGATGGTGTTCCCTTTCGGCAAGCTCATGTGCTGTTGCTTGACACCCCTCCCCCTCTATATTTTCACATTAGGTTTCATTTAAATCCTCTTACTGAGCTACATGAGAGAAATGATCCATAAAGTATGTTTAATGGTCCGGTGCCTTCTCATGTTAAGTAATACTGCATGTATGTAGAAACAGAGCTTGACCCTGTGTTCCTGCTAGAAGATCACTGCAGGTCATTAATACTAGCCGTTTTTCTCTTATGGACATGTACTCATGCCAGTTTTCATCTTCTGATAAGAAGATGAAAACTGGCATGAGTACATGCCCATAAGAGACCTAGAGATCTCTTATGGACATGTACTCATCTCTAGATCTAGAGATCTCATCTCATTATCTCTGGCCGCTTTATCCTGTTCTACAGGGTCGCAGGCAAGCTGGAGCCTATCCCAGCTGACTACGGGTGAAAGGCGGGGTACACCCTGGACAAGTCGCCAGGTCATCACAGGGCTGACACATAGACACAGACAACCATTCACACTCACATTCACACCTATGGTCAATTTAGAGTCACCAGTTAACCTAACCTGCATGTCTTTGGACTGTGGGGGAAACCGGAGCACCCGGAGGAAACCCATGTAGACACGGGAAGAACATGCAAACTCCACACAGAAAGGCCCTCACCGGCCACGGGGCTCGAACCCAGAACTCCTTGCTGTGAAGCGACAGCGCTAACCACTACACCACCGTGCCGCCAAGTAACTACAATATTTCATAAAATATATTGTTCTTATTTCTGGTGCTTTAGATTGAATTAATTATTTTATGAATAAACATTGATTATTAAATGAGTGGGCAAGTATCCCAGGCACAGAGATATCCACAAGCACTGGCAACTGGTGGTTTTCTCTGGCTACACAGACGGTCTGCGCCGGCTACTTGATCCCAGAAAAAAAATGATAAAAATTGCCTTTCAATGTTCAAGTGATTTATATTGTCTTGTCTGCCCATAATTTGATGCAAATCCAATTATTCCACCATGAAATTGTCTTCGATTTGGTTCTAGCATAACCAGAAGTGATGCCATATTTGTTGATCTTTTCTTGCACTCTAATTGGCTGAGCCGGACCACATGACCACACTGTAGTGTATGTAGTCATGTTACAGAGCCAGGCAGCATACTACAGAGGGTAACTGAGAAAGCCAAGCACACATACATCTGAGGGGAAATTTCATACATATTTTGCAAGTATTTTACAGGGAAATGGTGATTAATTTATTAGCTGAGAATGCACCAGATGCCACCAGAAGACATGTAAATTTCAACATTTTCTGGGGGGACATGCCCCCAACCCCCCTCCCTCCCAGCATTAGCGCTCCTTTGGTGCACCATGGTGGGTTTGCCACTGCAAATTACAGAGCCACCTACTACTTTTTTTTTAACAGGCTACTTCAGATTTTCTGGAGAACCCTGCAGGCAGATTCCATGTCTGGGCTTTTAGTTATTTATTTATAATTTTCCAGTGGACTAATGTTTTCAACAACCCTAAAAATTTAATTTTGTACTCTTAAGCTTTTGTGTTACAAACATCAGCTGAGGTCTGATCAGACTGACAGATGAATGAATGAGAGGTTGTAATGAATTAGTGTTAATGGAGGGATACAATCTTTCAAATTTGGAACATGCAGGTTTGTGAAAATACTGATCAAACCAATCAAAATAAAGTTTGATGCTTCTGGCTCTCTTGATGTGAGGAGAGAACACCACAGCACAAATCTGAAATGATTGGCAATGACGTGGTGAATGTTTTTCACGGTTGCAAACATTATGTGGAAACATATCCCCTCATCAGGATTTCAGAAACTCATTTATTAAAACCTACAGACCAGGTGTCGGGTCCAATAGAACACTGCTATAATTGACTTGCTGTAAAATGTTCAAAAATTCTGCTTTGGTTAGTTCTATACTTATGAAATTTTTTGTATTATCTATGCACTTTCTGGCATTTCTACTTTTTTTTTTGTCCAGTTGACGTCAAGGAGTTGCTGAATGAAGAAAGTGGCATTTTTGTGCATGGGATCATTGCTCTCATGGTGCTGTTCATTGGAATGGTGTTTAGGGCAACAATTTTTTTGGTCATTAGGTTCCATCCTTTCACTGTCTATTCAAGAATAAACTTTAGGCGACGATAAAAAATGCAAACTCCTCCTTAAGTTTAATCACAATTTACTCAGGCATAGTAACAGTCACAATGTTACTGACACTGGAAATATATTCTCTGAGGTCTTCCATATCCATATAGACCGAGATTATGTATACTGACCTGATCATTGTGGAACTATTTTTGATTAATTTTGGATATGTCTGTCTCAGTGAGCCACACCTTCCTAGTTTGCTAGGAAGCTGTGCATTACCAAATGACCTTAGCTACTACTTTTTTAGCCTAGTCCGTTTCCAGGCAGTCAGTACATGAGACTGAGAATCACCTTGGAGCTTTTAATTTTGTAGTGGACTGAATAATGATTATTTTTTTTAACTTGTTCACACCTTTCAGTCAGTGTGTTTCTGCTTCAAAAGTAGCAATATGACCTAACATGCTCATAAACAAAACACTTATTTGATCAGTTTTATGTAGCAACACTGGAGTTTGGTTAATGTTGTGTTTTATGCATACTGGAAATGGCTGTTATAACATTCCATCCCTCTTTCCTATGTTACATTACATTAATGGCATTTAGCAGAAGCTCTTATCCAGAGCAACATACAACATACCCAGAACAACCTGGGGAGCAGTTAGGGGTTAGGTGCCTTGCTCATCCAGCCATTCCTGTTGGTCCAGAGAATCAAACCAGCGACCTTTTGGTCCCAAAGCTCCTTCGCTAACCGTTAGGTCATGCCTAACCATGCAAACAGGAATCTCCATAGGGAAAAAAAAGGTGAGGAGATAAATTTTGATGGACATCAGACACTCTGATTGGTCAGAAGGATTTATTGAATCATTTGCATTTGCCCTTTTACTGCATTAAAACTAATTTGGTTCAAATTGAATTTGATCTTTACTTGTCTCCACGGTAGACTCCTTGAGCTGTTTCTTCTAAGGTTCTTTATTGTTTTCTGTGGCCTTCATGTGAGTTCTAAAGCACAGGCTTTATGATTCCGGGCTTTCTAAATACACTCGACTGAAATTGACTTAGCAGTGTGTTCTTTATTGACACAAGAAACCAAAGATTTATGAATCCCATGTCCCATTATCGAGCCAAACACTCTGTACTCAACACCCCTGCTTGGATCATCATGCCTGTTTCAGCTACATGTCAAAGCATTTTGTTGAAATGGTGGCCTGCTGCTTTGTCACATTTAGCAGCGTTTGTAAGTTTCTCAGTGGAGGAACCTGCCATTAATTCAAACAGGAACTCTAATGAAGGATATTTCCCTAAAAGCCACCAACACGCTGTCAGGGCTGACTGCTTAAACTGCTCCCAGACTGTTCACATTCATACAGTAATGTGTGTGTATCCCGAGCCCTCACTGACACTAAGTGTTGGTGTGCGGTTGAAAAGACTGAGCCCCTTGTTGAGCATATCAATAAATGTTCGCTCTTTTGTGTTGCAACTGGCAAGTATAAAATGCTGTGATTAAACCTGCTGATTTGTGTAGTCTAATAATAATTTATCTTTGGAATTTTTATATAGTTCATTTTCCATACTTGAAGCCACACCAGAGTTTAAGACCATCCCACAGTATTTGTGCTTAGAGATAAAATGGAAATCTACTTCACTGTAAATGTAATGTGTTTTATACAACCCTAAATCAGAAAAAGTTGGGACAGTATGTTGAAATGGAAATTAAAACTGAAAACAATGATTTGTAAATAATATTTTATATGTATTGCACTCAAAACAATACAACAGCACATTATTTGATGTTTTACCTCATGAATTTATTGGGTTTTTTTTAATAAGCACTTATTTTAATTTTGATTCTTGCAACACATAAAAATTGTTGAGACAGTAGAGTATTTACTACTTTATAATGTTGCCATTCCTTCTCACAACACTTCAAAGAAGTTTACAGACTGAAGACACCAAGTGATGAAGTGTTTCAGGTGTGATTTTCCCCCATTCTTCCTGCAAACATGCCTTAAGGTGTAACAATACAGGGTCATCGATGTCATAATTTTCTTTTCAAAATTAACCACACGTTCTCTGTTGTGGACAGAGAGGTCAGGCACCCTCTTCTTCCACAACTATTACGCTTACACACACACACACACACACACACACACACATATATATATATATATATATATATATATATATATATATATATGTGTGTGTGTGTGTGTGTGTGTGTGTGTCAAAGGTTTTACGCTTGAACTCTTCAGATGCACTGTACACTCTGACGAAACCCATCGAATGCGTAAATGTAAAAAAGGTCTTCAATACTAATCATCAAAATGTTCTGAATCAAGTTTTATACCACTCTGCTTTTGAGATCTTGAATCTTTTTGGTCAGCTTTTGTTGAATTATTTTCAACTAGCAGGTTGGTGGGGGGTGCAGCTTGGACATAATTTTTTTAGTATATGACATACAATATGTTAACCCAAGACAAACAAAAATCAAAACATCCACCACCCAGCGGCCCACTGGGGACCCGGACCCCCTGGGGCCTAAATATGGAATATCTGATTCTGCCAAATTGTGGCTATCTCCTGTACCTATGTGCCAAGTTTAGTGAAGCTCTGTCGAGAGTTTGTGTTGATAAATGTAACATGAAAGGCATTGAGGGAGGGGGTGGGTGGATGTTGTGCCCCCCAGGGACCTCCCTGAGGCTCATACATGAATTTTGCTTATATCTGCAAAATTTCAGGTCATCCCCAGACCTACTTGCCAAATTTGGTGAAAATCCGTTGAGAAATGGCGACGTTACCTCGAGACAAACAAACAAACAGAAGCTCTGACAGGAGTGCTGGCTATAATTAAAAACACAAACTTATATTAATGCACTTGTTTTAATGAATTATTGCTTTTATAGTAACAGATAAATCACAGGGACTTGGACAATCCATGTAGTTTGAGATGATAAATAAACTGATTAAAAAGGCTTGTTGTTGATTACCAAAGAAACTGTACAATCATACTGTACAATTGTATAATTATTTGGTGAAGCTTTCTATACAGAGATGTTTATATAATATTTTTTGAAAGGAGGCACCAGTGTCAGCGCTTTATAACAGTCAGACATAAAGCTTTAACTTTACTGGGGGATTTAGAGTGCTCGGGGTTTGGCATGGGAAGTAAGTGTTTTTTGTTTTGTTTTTTTGTTTTGCTTTATTTTGTTGTCTTATTAACTTTAAGAAAATGTGAAGGAACATGTTTTCAGTTTTATGGCATCTGCTAGAATAAAATGATAATCATATGTAATCATAAAGTGATAGCAGGAATGAACTTGTTTTGTGGACATTCTACAACATTAAATGTAACTATAAACAGCTAAAAAGTACGACATGTTGTATATAAAAAATAAATTGAAAATGTTGGCTAATTACTTGGTAATTACTAATTACAAGGTGAGGAAAAACCTTCAGAACATGCTGCTATAGGAAAATAACGAATCTCAGTGTGTCTTATAACAGGAGTTTCATATCACTGATAATTTTCCTGTAACAGCACATCCAAGTGGTTTATTCTGCTCGTAAATCACAGAATTTCCTCTTCATCTGCAGTATCATTTGATTTTAATATGCGTATATGTTTAAGAAAGATCAGCAAAAAAAAAAAACAACTGGGGCTAATAAAGAAATTATATTAAGTTAAAAAAAAGCAAGAAAATACTGTAGCTTATTAACTTCACAGCTTTTTTTTGTAATGTCTGTAGTAGATAATATACAGTACATGATATATATGAGTAATAAGAACAGAATGTGATTACTGAAGCACTGTAATGTACATTTGAGGGTCTTAAATGCATATTTGAATAAAGCCGCACTCCATGTGGACATAAACTGAACTGATTGTGTCAATACTCACAGTTTCATTTTGCACAAATAAACCTAAACTCTGAGTTCATGCTCTTCTCTCTTCCTGAATATCTGACAAGGCTCTCTCTTTCCTCTTTTTCCCTTTATTGTCTTCTGTATTACAGCTTAAAGCTATACTGGTTTCAGATTTTTCAAGTTTAGGTCAAAAAATTATTTTCCCTAACACCCAGTTATTTTTGTTTAGTGGACCAAAAGCTACTGAATTCAAATCACAGACTTCCAATTGTATAAGTTTTTTTTTTTTTTAGAGAACAATTAATGAATTTAGGGCCACATGGCCCTAAATTCTCCACTATTTTTTCTTGCTTCACCATTACACAATACAAGATATTACATCATGCATCACATGGTGGACTTTCCCCATTCGCACAAAGCATTGTGAGATACAAAATTTGAAACAGGAGAGAAAAATGGAGGATGCAAATGAAATGTGAAAGACCAACTACAGTAATGAAAAGTGAGAAGAAAAGACATTATGTTGCAAAGGAAAGGAAACACAGGACCAAACTAATAAATATTGGCAGTCAGCGAGCACCTCAGTGTGAGCAGCTGTTCGTTTAGCGACAGAATGATGTAACTGTCAGTGCATGGTCAAGGTAAACCTGTAGATGGCATTAATGCAACACTGGATGCCAGCTGCCATAAAACCCAAAAGACGAAGAAGAAGAATGACAAAGGTAAACCTGCGCATGCGTACATGGACTTCCTCTGTCTGCTTGACTGCGCAAAGTGAGTGATTTCATGCACATTATGTGCTAGGGAATCCCCTCAAATGAAATAACTTCCCAGCCACAGAATGGCCTGGGTTCTTTTTAGATATTACAGAAATAAACATATCACAATGACCAAATCTCAGAGGGTACGAAATTTCACCAATTTTATGAAATCAAAAGGCCATCTAGTTTTAAGCAATGTGAACAGAATATGTGCTTTAATACATGACAGAGAGATGGCATTAAAAGGAGAGTTGAAAAAGAACAGGAAAACTACATAGATATATAATAGAAATTTATTATATCTAATGAACCACAATCCTGAATCATTCTCAGAATCAGTGCAGGTATCAGGCCTGTACTTTAACTTACTGGCCATAACATAGTTTAAACATTTTCAAGAAGCCTTATTATGCATAAGAAGACATTAGATATCATTTTAAAGCAATAAAAATGATTTGTCTTTACTATTTTACATACCTATAGTACTTGACATACTCTTTATTGTTTCTTTAAAGGCTTTTATAAACACACACACTAATATATATATATATATATATATATATATATATATATATATATATATATATAAATAACAATTCCGTGGAATAATTAAGTCGTACATGAGCTGATAGCCGATGAGACGTGTAGCGCCGAGTCAGCTATCAGCCATGTATGACAAGATTGAGTGGAATAATTGCTTTGTTATATCCACATTCACTGGATTTTGAGAAACAGAGAATTTTTATTTTTATGTTATGTTTTGCATATTCGATAAATAAAAATTTGATACAGAATGTCCGACAAAATCATTTCCGTGTAGGCGGACTTCTTAAAAACCTATCGATGGCTGCACAAATTGACTTTCATGTTGTTTTTTTTGCAGAAAGTGCCATCTTGCTGTCATGCCAAGGTATAGAATAGCTTTAGGTATTTAAGTTTTCCTTGGACATTTCATCCGTCCATTATCTGTTTGCCGCTTATCCTGTGCAGGGTCATGGGCAAGCTGGAGCCTATCCCAGCCGACTATGGGTGAGAAGTGGCGTACACCCTGGATGAGTCGCCAGGTCATCACAGGGCCAAGATATAGAGACAAACAACCATTCACACTCACATTAACACCTACGGTCAATTTAGAGCCACCAGTTAGCCTAACCTGCATGTCTTTGGACTGTGGGGGAAACCAGAGCACCCGGAGGAAACCCTTGCAGACACGGGAAGAACATGCAAACTCCATACAGAAAGGCCTCTGTTGGTCGCAGGGCTCGAACCCAGGACCTTCTTGCTATGAAGTGACAGGGCTAACCACCATGCCGCACACCTTGGACATTTCAGTTCTGTAATTTTCAAACTTCTTTGAGTTTTTGTACCAGTCTAAACAAATTCAAGAAATGTTAATGCTTAAAGATGAAGAATGTAAAAAAAAAAAACTGGTGAAATGACAGTAGCAATTTGTGAAAAATACTATAAGAATAATTATTGAAAAATAAAAAAAGATATATTATTACCATCAAATACTTTCATTCCATATGTTGTTGCTTTTTTGTATTTTCGGGGGGTTGTTTTTGAGTAGAGTTTTTATTTCGTCCTCAGTTGGTTCAGCAATGTGCTCTGCCATTTTGTTTTTCTCTATTCATGGTATATGAGCTGATAGCCTAGTAGTAGAGTAGCCAATCAGAGTGTGCGATTCCACGCTTATGGGTACTGAAATGGGGACATGAACTTATTTTTAAAAATTCACCTAAAACCATTTCCTTTTTTTACCATCAGGTCACAAAACATGTAATCTTTAATGAATGATATGTTAAAAGATAACTTTAATTTTCTGAGATGTAATAAAAACATATTTATATGCCAAAGTCAGAACGTAACAAAAGTGTTGTGGACATATATATTCTCAATTTTAACAATGTAGAATTACTTTTTGAAACATAGGAAGGTGATGTTTTCTCATCTCATCTCATTATCTCTAGCCGCTTTATCCTTCTACAGGGTCGCAGGCAAGCTGGAGCCTATCCCAGCTGACTAAGGGCGAAAGGCGGGGTACACCCTGGACAAGTCGCCAGGTCATCACAGGGCTGACACATAGACACAGACAACCATTCACACTCACATTCACACCTACGGTCAATTTAGAGTCACCAGTTAACCTAACCTGCATGTCTTTGGACTGTGGGGGAAACCGGAGCACCCGGAGGAAACCCACGCGGACACGGGGAGAACATGCAAACTCCACACAGAAAGGCCCTCGCCGGCCCTGGGGCTCGAACCCAGGACCTTCTTGCTGTGAGGCGACAGCGCTAACCACTACACCACCGTGCCGCCAGGTGATGTTTTATCAAATATAATTAATAAACATGTGTAGTAGAATAAACATACACATTCTTTCAATAAGATTAACATGGTATATAGCTAGATTGTAATTAATTTGTAACAGACGCGAGATGGACAATCGTAACAGAAGTAATGTAACAGACATCATTTTGGAACTCATAGGCTTGACTTTGGCATATAAATATGTTTTTATTACATCTCAGAAAATTAAAGTTATCTTTTAACATATCATTCATTAAAGATTACATGTTTTGTGACCTGATGGTAAAAAAAGAAATGGTTTTAGGTGAATAAGTTCATGTCCCCATTTCAGTACCCATAAGCGTGGAATCACTCATATATATATATATTCCTTTTCTTAAAGTCTGAGATCTATCAAATATGAAAAATGGCAGTATTTAATAAAAAATATTTAAAAATAGAACATTAAATATTTTTAAAAAAGAACATTTGTACTGGCGGCACAGTGGTGTAGTGGTTAGCGCTGTCGTCTCACAGCAAGAAGGTCCGGGTTCGAGCCCCGTGGCCGGCGAGGGCCTTTCTGTGCGGAGTTTGCATGTTGTCCGCGTGGGTTTCCTCCGGGTGCTCCAGTTTCCCCCACAGTCTAAAAACATGCAGGTTAGGTTAACTGGTGACTCTAAATTGACTGTAGGTGTGAATGGTTGTCTGTGTCTATGTGTCAGCCCTGTGATGACCTGGCGACTTGTCCAGGGTGTACCCCGCCTTTCGCCCGTAGTCAGCTGGGATAGGCTCCAGCTTGCTTGCCACCCTGTAGAACAGGATAAAGCAGCTAGAGATAATGAGATGAGATATTTAATGGAAGCTTGAAAATGTTGCCAGTGCTTAATAACTCCAGTGACAAAGTAATGGCACCAGAGATCAACAATCTTGACGATTCATCCACAAAGAATTTCATTAGTCATAATTTCCAAATAGGATATTAAAACAGAATTCAAAATGTTGCTGGTCAGAATGTTGCTATATTTTGGGAATTACTTACAAAGTCACAAAGCAGAGTGTATAATCATACAGGAAGAAATCTCATCTCATCTCATTATCTCTAGCCGCTTTATCCTGTTCTACAGGGTTGCAGACAAGCTGGAGCCTATCCCAGCTGACTACGGGCGAAAGGCGGGGTACACCCTGGACAAGTCGCCAGGTCATCACAGGGCTGACACATAGACACAGACAACCATTCACACTCATAGTCAATTTAGAGTCACCAGTTAACCTAACCTGCATGTCTTTGGACTGTGGGGGAAACCGGAGCACCTGGAGGAAACCCACACAGACACGGGGAGAACATGCAAACTCCACACAGAAAGGCCCTTGCTGGCCTCGGGGCTTGAACCCGGACCTTCTTGCTGTGAGGCGACAGCGCTAACCACTACACCACCGTGCCGCCCCCCCCCGCCACACACACACACATATATATATATATATATATGTTTTTTTATGCTAAGTTTGAATTGCTTATTTATTTAAATTGCACTTGAATGAAAATTTGTGATTTCATATTAATGACATGAAAGAAAGCGATCCAATCCAATGCAAATCCATAAATTAAGACCACTAAAGGCCTCTGTATGGTCGTGCGACAAGGCTTTCGCAGATAGCTTTTCGCAGACAGTTGTAATTTATTGTTGAGCGGGGATAATAGGCGTGCGCGGTTATTCACCAGCACAACGCAAGGGGGCGCGAAGTCGCTAGGAGTAGTTGGTGGGTGTGGTTAGTGGAGTGTTTATCCTCCGGTTACTTATAATGACTAGAACTGTTTTTTTTTTTTTATAATGACTAGAACTGGAGTCATATAGATGTACGTACTTCCTCAATCAACCGCTCTTCATGCTGCTCCATCTTCGCTCGTGTTTTTAAAAATGCCGGTCGTGAAAACAACCCAAACCGGGAAAGTAGGGAAGCGGAAGTGCGTGTACAGCGGATGTAGAGTGGACCAATCAGAGCCCTCTTGTCTGCGGTGCTGTCTGCGAGGCTTCTGCGGTGGTCACAATTTTTGGGAGGTGCGCGCAGAGCGTCTGTGAAGGTGGGGGGGCTACGCAGACACTGTCTGCGACGCTATCTGCGAGGACTGGGTTGTCAGCATAAATTGGCCTTGAGATTAACCATTCATGTAAGGCAAAAGGCACCCTTTTGCACCCTTTAACAGGAGGTTGAGTTAGTGTGTGTATATAATAGCTGATACGCTGCAGTGGCTGAGCTGCATTACTGGAAGTAGTGCATACTCTGTTTAGTCAGTTTAGTCTTCATTTTGTCGTTGTCATCTTTCTGCGTGCTTTGCCTTTTATGGAGTTTGGTGGGCGTGATTAATGTAAATCAGCTGTGTCTTGAATGTCCTTGGCAATTTACAGGTGATTTGCATTTATCAGTCTGATGGAAATCAGAATTACTGAATCCTGTAAAGCTGGCAAGAATTTTATTTGTTCAGTATACTCCATTTTATGTGAAATATCCTCCCTAGAATTTGGAGTTTGTTGTACACAGCACTCCATGTGCACTATTACCACTCCTCCGTCCTGTCTCAGGTCTCTTTGTAAGAGCTTTCAGTTATTCAGCATTGCACAATATGACGGGACGCTCAGACATGTTTCTCCACCCACAGTTCTGTTTCTTTTAGCTATTTTTGTTGTTGTCTGTTTTTGATCTACTTCTTTGGCAGAAATCATTCACACTCATTCCACAGTTCACAGTATGTGTTTGTGGGAGTGTGTGCAGGAAGGAGGGCTGCATGTTTGGAATACAATCTCTGATAGGAATATCTGAGCCTTTTGACTTTGTGGGGACGTTTGGCTTATCTCCCTGAGTTAAAATGCATTTTTATTTATTTATTTAGCAGAAACTGGAGCTTTTATTGCTGTTAAAAAAAAAAAAAGGTTGGGGTTAGATTTAGATGTAGCACAGCATCAATCATGCATTAAGAATTATGTCAAAGGAAGAGCCTCACAATTATAGTGCATGTGTTGACATACACCTTGTACATCTATAATAGTAGGCCTTTGCTCATCCTTCCCTTAGCTGTCAGGTCTCCATGGTAACAAGGGGTCTAGCATGGTTATCAAGGCTGAGCTAGAGAGACGGACATAAGGGAAAATGGCACACTTCACACATCACACTTCAAGCTGAAACACCGCCCTCTATATTCTTCCATTTGTCAGTCCTGCACCTTGTACTTCACATTTGCAGCACGCTTTCTACCCCCGAACATACTAATATGAACCTTTCTAACAGCCTGAGTGGTCATATCACTTTAGAGCAGTAAACATAAGTAGAGCTGGTTAGAAAACATTGTTTTAGTCTTCATGTTTCATCATCACTTACAGGGGACACACACACTGCTGTTGCTTTATTATTATTATTATTATTATTATTATTATTATTATTATTATTATTAAATAATCATCATACAATCACAATTAAAATAAAATGTTAATAATTATTTTTATAATTATTATTCATAATTATTTAGTTATTATGTACTCACTTTACTACAACCCCCCCCCCCCCCCCCCCCCAACATCTGCTCATTACTCATTCTGTAAATGGATCATTATTTGCACATGGACTCCCATATTCTAAGCCCTTTTGCACTATTACCATTGGCACTATTTCTGCTTGTGTGGTTTTGCATTTGTATGCCTTTTTTTTAATAAATGCTTGTTTTGTTTGTATATTTTTTGTTTACACAGAGGGTCTGGGAGAAATTATATTTCAATCCCATCTATGTCCTGTACATATAGCAGAACTGACTATAAAATTGACTTGACTTGAAAATCTCAAAGTGATTTGCTTAAAATATGAGACAAGAAATAAAACAATAAATATAATGAAACAGAATCACAGTGGAGACAAAATGTCAGAACAACAATTCATCCATCCATTATCTGTAGCAGCTTATCCTGTTCTACAGGGTCGCAGGCAAGCTGGAGCCCAGCTGACTATGGGCGACAGGCAGGGTACACCCTGGACAAATTGCCAGGTCATCGCAGGGCTGACACAGAGACAAACAACCATTCACACTCACACTCATACCTACGGTCAATTTAGAGCCACCAATTAACCTAACCTGTATGTCTTTGGACTGTGGGGGAAACCGGAGCACCCAGAAGAAACCCATGCAGACACGGAGAGAACATGCAAACTCCATACAGAAAGGCCCTCACCGGCCGCTGGGCTGGAACCCAGGATCTTCTTGTTGTGAGGCGACAATGCTAACCACTACACCACCATGCCGCCCACAACAATTCATTAATAATAATAATAATAATAATAATAATAATAATCCTTCTTATATTATCTTATATTATAATAATCTATCCTCACTGGCCATTTAACAAGGAAAACATTACTAATACTCTTCAGAACATGGCTTTGCTCTCAGAACAGGCTCAAGTCCTCATATTATGGACTCTACAAGATGTTGGAAATGTTCCTTTGAGATTCTGGTCCATGTTGATATGATTGCATGACATAAGTGCTGCAGATTTGTCAGCTGCACGTTTGTGCTGTTCATCTCCTATTCTACCACATCTTGAAGGTGCTCTATTGGATTCAGAGCTGGTGATGGAAGCAGTTTGAGACTGGTGCTTTGTGACAGGGTGCATCATTATGCTAGAAGTAGCCATTATAAGATGGGTAAATTGCTGCCGTAAAGCATGTAGTCAGCAACAATACAAAAACAAAAGATGCTGTGGCATTCCAACAATGCTCAGTTGGTATTAAGGACCCAGTAAACAAACAAGAAATCTTTCCTTACACCATTACACCACCAGCAGCAGCAGCAGCCTGAACTCCTGACTCAAGGCAAGTTGGGTCCATGGAGTCATGCTGTTGATGCCAGATTCTGACACCATGCATGTTGGAGAAGAAATCAGGATTCACCAGACAGTGACTGTCTAGTTTCTGTGAGCCTCTACCTACTCTAGCCTCAGGCTCCTGTTCTTGGCTTGCAAAAGTGAAACCTGATGTGGGCTTTTGGTTTTATAGTCCATTTGCTTCAAGGTTCAACATGTTGTGGGTTCTGAGATGCTCTTTTACTCACCATGGATGCAACCATGGAGTGGATATTTGAATTGCCATATCAATGCTCTCAACTTCAATCTATCTGTTCATTGTCCTCTGACATCTCTCATCAAAAATAAGCTTCTGCCCAAAGATGTGCCCACAGAATTGGGCAGTTTTTGGGTGTTGCTTTTTTTTTTTCACACCATTCTTTGTAAACTCTAGAGACTATTGTGCTTGAAAATCCCAGATTAGGAAGTTTCTAAAATATTCAAACCAGCCTGTTTGGCACCAACAACCATGAGATCACATGTTTCCCCATTCTGATGTTTGATCTGAACATTAACCCAAGTTCTTGACCTGTATCTGCATGGTTTTATGCATTGCACGGATGTCACGTGATTGGTGGTTTGGATAATTGTATCAGTGAGCAGGTGTATGGGTGTCCCTAATGAAGTCTCGTCTCGTCTCGTCTCGTCTTCTTCCGCTTATCCAGGACCGGGTCGCGGAGGCAGCAGTCTAAGCATGGAAGCCCAAACTTCCCTTTCCCCAGACACCTCGGCCAGCTCCTCGGGAAGAACACCGAGGCGTTCCCAGGCCAGCCGAGAGACATAGTCCCTCCAGCGTGTCCTGGGTCTTCCCCGGGGCCTCCTCCCGGGGGGACATGCCTGGAACACCTCCCCAGGGAGGCGTCCAGGAGGCATCCGAAAAAGATGCCCGAGCCACCTCAGCTGGTTCCTCTCGATGTGGAGGAGCAGCGGCTCTACTCCGAGCTCCTCCCGAGTGACTGTGCTTCTCACCCTATCTCTAAGGGAGCGCCCAGCCACCCTGCGAAGGAAACTCATTTCAGCCGCTTGTATCCGCGATCTTGTTCTTTCTGTCATTACCCAAAGCTCATGACCATAGGTGAGAGCCCTAATGAAGTGTGTGTGCATATCATCTCATCATCTCTAGCTGCTTTATCCTTCTACAGGGTCAAAGGCAAGCTGGAGCCTACCCCAGCTGACAATGGGCGAGAGGCGGGGTACACCCTGGACAAGTCGCCAGGTTATCACAGGGCTGACACGGAGAAAAACAACCATTCACACTCACATTCACACCTATGGTCAATTTATGGTCAATTAACCTAACCTGCCGCCTCCAGTACTGTTGGTCAACAGGGTGCCAGTGGAAAGTATGCTACTGTTGCGCCAAAACAGAGAAGGAGAAAGAGAGGGGGGAGGTGTGTTAGGAGAGAGCCTGAAAGGTGGAAGGGAAGGAGCTTAGAATTGAGAGTAAGAACATTGAATGTGGGAACATTGACTGGCAGAGCGAGAGAGTTAGCAGGTATGATGGAAAGAAGGAAGTTGGACATTTTGTGTGTGCAGTAGACAAGGTGGAAGGGAAGCAAGGCCAAGAACATTGAAGGTGGATGCAAATTGTTTTATTCTGAAGTCGATGGAAAGAGAAATGTTGTTGGTATTGTTTTGAGGGGAGAGTTGGTCAACAGTGTGACTGATGTGAAGACAGTGTCAGATAGCGTGATCAGCATGAAGTTGGAGATTCAAGGAGTGGTAATCAAAGTTGTGTGTGCATATGCCCCACAGGTTGGATGTGAGAATGAAGAGAAAGAGTTTTTATGGGAAAAGATGGATGAAGTGGCAGAAAGTACACTCAAAAAAAACAACATGGGTGTTTGTTACATGAACCTAAGTCTAACATGTCACGGTTGACATTTAGGTCACTCAACAAAATTGTTTCTGGCTAAGTTAACGCATTTTACTTGGGTGGAAATACTTTCCATAATTTTATTATGTTCACTGAGCAAGTTATTTGCAAGTTATTTTTTTGAGTGTATACCGAGGGAGGAGCACGTGCTGATAGGAGCAGATTTCAATGGACATGTTGGCGAGGGAAACAGAGGAGATGAGGACGCGATGGGCAGATATGGTGTAAGAGAGAGAAATGTGGAAGGGCAAATGGTGGTTGATTTTTCAAAGAGGATGAATTTGGCAATAGTCAATACATATTTTGAGAAGAAAGACCAGCATAGGGTGATGTTTAAGAGTGGAGGAAGATCTACACAGGTGGACTACATACTCTGCAGAAGGGGTAACCTGAAGGAGATTGGAGACTGCAAAATGATGGCAGGAGAGAGTGTAGCTAGACAACATCGAGTGGTCATGTGCAAGATTAGCTTGAAAGTGAAAAAGACAAAGCGTGAAATATTGGAGCCGAAGATTAAAGCCCCACTCACAACCCACCGTACGGGCTGCTATGGGTGGTCTACTGTAGAAAAATTGGCAAAACCGTGCTTGAGACTTGCGTGACACTTGCGTGTGTTCAGCACCATAGAAGGTTGCAGACTGCCCGTAGAGACTTTTGGTCCTACACATGCAAATTCTATGGGTCTTGCAACAAATCAAGAACGCATGCACTACGTATGGGACCCGTACTCCTTTTGTACACCTGAACCAAGTCAACAGCGCAGCTAGTAGGGGCTTTTTGCGATGACAGTAAAACTCATGAGTGACGCACGGTCATTGTATGAGTGATGTGCCTCAGAAATACTACACAAGTATTCCACACTTACTATTTGTGCAGTGCGCAAGACAGAAGTGCATCTCACTTTCTACCCCTATGTGTGGTGTGCACGCAGCATACATTTTACCAGTTTCCTGCACTACTTTTGCCTTCGCTACTGCTCTTTTGCCTTCTGTCTCATCTCTCTGTATAACCGCCTGCTTTCCTCATGTCTCTGATTGTCCCAATTCTTCTTTGCTAGCCTCTTCTCTTTTATAATTTCCTGCACTTCTTTGTTCTACCACCATGTCTCCTTGTCTTCCTTCCTCCTTCCCGATAACCACCCTAGCACCTTCCTTGCTGCCTCTCTTACTAGTATAGCAGTGGTATCCCAATCTTCTGGCAGACTTCCATTACCACTCAATGCTAGTCTCATCTCTTCCCTAAACTCCTTCTGATGTTCAACCTCTTTTAGTTTCCACCACTTAAGCCTCACACACAACCCGCCGTAAGTGTTTTGGACACTCACGGGTCGCAGGATCATGTGTGTCAGATATACACAGGCTAACGGCACAATTTTTCCCACGCCTCGAGGAAGTCAGGTGTGCAACCTGCACTTGACAAGTACTTTGCCTGTACTCCTCCCCCAAACTTTCCCCCGGGTTCACAGCGACCCTGTGGCACGGCTGCGAGCTACCAAACCCTGCGACCCGTGCGTGTCCAAAACACTTACGGCGGGTTGTGAATGAGGTGATCATCAGGAAGGAGGAAGGAAGACAAGGAGACATGGTAGTGGAACAAAGAAGTGCAGGAAATTATAAAAGAGAAGAGGCTAGCAAAGAAGAATTGGGACAATCAGAGAGATGAGGAAAGTAGATGGTTATACAGAGAGATGAGATGGAAGGCAAAAAGAGCAGTAGTGAAGGCAAAAGTAGATGCATACCAGAAGTTGTACGAAAGACTGGAGACCAAAGAAGGAGAGAAAGACCTGTACAGACTAGCTAGGCAGAGAAACAGGGAAGCGAGGGATGTACAGCAGGTAAGAGTGATGAAAGATGTAAATGGAAATGTGCTGACAAATAAAGAGAGTGTATTAAGAAGGTGGAAAGAGTACTTTGAGGATTTATTAAATGAGGAGAATCCAAGACAGAAAAGGTCAGATTCATTGGAGACAGCAAATCAGGAAGCAGAGTTGGTTAGTAAGGATGAGGTGAGGGCAGCCATGAAAAGAATGAAGGCTGGGAAATCAGTCAGACCAGATGGTATCCCGATTGAGGCTTGGAGATGTTTGGGTGAGATGGCTGTGGAGTGCCGAACGAGATTGTTTAATACGTAAGATCTTAGAGAATGAGAAAATGCCGAATGAATGGAGAAAGAGTGTGCTAGTCCAAATTTACGGTACAAGAATAAGGGAGATGTACAGAGTTGCAGTAATTACAGAGGGATAAAATTGATAAGTCACACCATGAAGTCATGGCAAAGGGTATTGGAGGCGAGATTGAGAAAAGAGGTAGCAATCTGTGAACAGCAGTATGGGTTTATGCCAAGGAAGAGCACATCAGATGCAATTTTTGATTTAATAATGTTAATAGAGAAGTACAGGGAAGGACAGAGAAAGCTACATTATGTGTTTGTAGACCTGGAGAAGGCATACGATAAAGTGCCGAGAGATGAGTTATGGTATTGTATGAGAAAGTGTGGAGTGAATGAGAAGTATATTAGAGTGGTGCAAGACATGTATGAGAACAGTGAAACAGCAGTGAGGTGTGCAGTTGGAATGACTGAATGGTTCAAGGTGAAGATGGGACTTCATCAAGGATCTGCTTTGAGTCCTTTCTTGTTTGCCATAGTGATGGATAGCTTGACGGACGAAGTGAGGCAAGAGTCACCATGGAACATGATGTTTGTGGATGATATTGTGATATGTGGTGAAAGTAGAAAGAAGGTTGAGCTGGGTTTGGAGAGATGTAGGTATGCATTGGAATGAAGAGGAATGAAGGTGAGCAGTAGCAAAACAAAATACATGTGCATCAATGAGAATGGGGATGAGAGTGTAGTGAAGATGCAAGAAGTAGACATAAAGAAAGTTGGTGAATTCAAGTACCTGGGGTCAACTGTGCAGGAAAATGGGGGCTGCGATAGTGAGGTGAGAAAGAGAGTGCAAGCAGGGTGGAGCAGTTGGAGAAGGATTTCAGGAGTCATTTGTGATAGGAAAGTCCCAGCAAACGTGAAAGGTAAGATGTATAAAACAGTAGTGAAACCAGGTGTGATGTATGGACTGGAAACAGTACCCTTAACGAAGAGACAGGAGGCAAAGTTGGAGGTGGCAGAGTTGAGGATGTTAAGGTTTGCGATGGGAGTGACAAGGTTGGACAGGATAAGAAACAAGCACATCAGAGAGACAGCACATGTGGAGAGCTTAGGAATTAAGCTAAGAGAGATGAGACTGAGATGGTATGGGCACACCCTGAGAAGGGATGCAGAGCATGTTGGAAGGAGAATGTTGAGGATGGAGCTGCCAGGCACACGAAAACAAGGAAGGCCAAAGAGGAGATACATGAATGTGGTGAGACAGGACATGAAAGTGGCAGGTGTGGTAGAGAAGAATGCGGAGGACAGGTAGAAATGGAGACGAAAGATCCACTGTGGCGACCCCTAATCGGGAGCAGTCAAAAGAAGAAGAATTATTAACCTAACCTGCATGTCTTTGGGGGAAACCAGAGCATCCAGAGGAAACCCACGCAGACACAGGGAGAACATGCAAACTCCACACAGAAAGGCCCTCGCCGGCCGCTGGGCTCAAACCCAGGACCTTCTTGCTGTGAGGCGACAGTGCTAACCACTACACCACTGTGCCATATAAAAAAGTGGCTTACTAAATACAAAACACTTTTAATTCTCTCTTTTCATATCATGTTTTAGCTTATTTGTAACATTTGAATAGTCTCTAAAGTCAATATTGAATAAGTGAGTGAGGACTTGATTTCAGACAGCATGGGGGTTAATTTAAGGCTAATTTAAGGTGAAGAAGACAAACTCAATTAATTAGATCAGGGGTCATCAAACTCTGGCCCGCAGGCCGACTCTGGCCCGCCACCCCCCTTTGACCGGCCCCCCAGCCCCTCTGCCCCCCACCACTTGAACCGGCCCTATGAGGCAATCCCCAAAAGTGGTCATGGCCTATTTTTTTTAATTGCTTTTTGGCAAAAAAAATAACATGTCTGCATCTTGTATTTTGTTGATTTTATCAATTAAAATTGATATTTAGTTATAAAATGAACTATTCATATTTTCCGAATTTTCGTCATATGCTCACGATCAAGCAGTGACAGGCAGCGCACGCGCAGAGAACTGTCAGTGTTCAGGACAGCAAAATGGCTAGCGGTAAGCGAAAAGTTGACGGAGAGTGCAGAGTTTTTAATGAACAGTGGACCACCGATTATTTTTTCGTTCGGTGTAAGGACCATGCAGTTTGTCTTGTACGTAAAGAAAGTGTGTCGGTTTTCAAAGAATATAATCTGCGTCGTCACTATGAAACCCGCCACAAAGAGTATGCTAGTTTGCGAGGGCAAACAAGAGAAGACAGGATTCGGAGGATGAAATGCGGACTGGCTGCACAACAGAATGTATTCCTTCACCAAACCCAGATCAACCAGGCTGCTGTCCGAGCTAGCTATAAGGTAGCTCGCCTACTAGCTACCCATGGAAAGCCGTTTACTGATGGGGACTTTGTTAAAGTATGCATGCTTGCTGTGGCCAAGGAGGTGTGTCCCGACAAGAAGGATGCACTCAACGCGGTGAGTCTCTCCGCACCTACTATGACCAGGCGAACCGAAGATTTGGGGGACAACGTGTATGACCAGCTGAATGAGGAAGCGTCAGAATTCAAGTTTTTTGCTTTGTCCATGGATGAGAGCAATGACGTGCAGGACACAGCACAACTGCTGTGATCTATTGATCTATTGCTCTTATATTATTATAATTTCACTGTTTTTTTTATGTATTTATTTTATAGGCCTATTTATTTGACCTTTATTAAGTGCTGCACACAATTATTATTAATATTATTAATAATATCAACAGGCCTACCTACAATTTATAATTTTCCACTCACCTTTGCCAGTGTCAATCACCTCAACTAGGCAGATGTTTCTTACCTTGACAGCTTTGATGTTATTTTTATTAGAAAATAAATAAATGGAATATCTGTGGTATTTCAAAGTAAAACAAAGTGTGATGACTCGATTACTACTTTTGCAAACCACTAGTAAAGATAAACAAATATGTGCCAGGAATCAATTGTTGATATAGTAGTGGGGATATAGTAGTGGGGATATAGTAGCGGGGATATAGTAGTGTGGATATAGTAGTGGGGATGGCTGTGCCAGGCTAGTAATCTCTGCTACACAATGAGGCCTGCTGGTGGTCATATTTGTCTGGGTCATACAATTCTATGTTATATAGCTGACCCGACCCCGGCCCCCATCACAGTCAGGAACAACAATGTGGCCCCCAGAGAAAAAATTTTGGTGACCCCTGAATTAGATCATCTCCATTATCAGTAACAGACTCACTGACAGGACTCAAAGTCATAATGAAGGTACAAACTATGTTATACACATACCTGATTTGTGCATGATAATTTTATTATGAGGTAAATGTTGTTCATAAGTTCATTACACAGAAAATGCTGCAATTTGATCATTTTGAAGTAGCTCAGTCTCCTAAATATAGACATTTTTGGATTATAAATAGAAAAGATATTTTAAGTGGTGACATTTTCAAGGATGTACTGATCTGTTACTGAGTATTGGAGTAGTGGTAACATGTCAGTGTAAAACATTATCAGGTTGTATTTTATAGGTTTTCTGACCGATTGAAGTATTTTTCTAAATGCCATTTTCACCAACTATTAACGCAAAGTAATGAGGGTCAGTTTTGCAATCTGGATTTCATCATTAGTTAAAAATTAAAAGTAATGATAGTAAATATGATGTCCTCACAGCAACACCATTTAACCTGTTATGACCTATATTAATGCATATGCTTTCTGTGTTTTGCATGAATGACAGTAACATTGTACATTACTAAGCATGTAACAATTTACCCAAGTCACAGTTTGATTCAATTTACATACAATTGCATACAAATAACATACAATTGCAGTAAAGTACTTGACTTCACCCTAGGTGAAGTAACGCTGCGTGAATACCGTGAAAACACACGCGCACACACACACACAGGTCTAAAATGGGAAAGAGCTGCTGTATGATTGACTGTACAAATAGATTTAACAAGAAATTGGAGATTTCTTTAGCTTTCAGTAGACTGTAAAAAGAGATCTCCAATTTCTTGTTAAATCTATTTGTACAGTCAATCATACAGCAGCTCTTTCCCATTTTAGACCTGTGTGTGTGTGTGTGTGTGTGCGTGTGTTTTCACGGTATTCACGCAGCGTTACTTCACCTAGGGTGAAGTCAAGTACTTTACTGCAATTGTATGTTATTGTGCCCTCTGTTGTCTAAACAATGCAAATACATCTCAGAAAAACTAAGAGATTACTCATCCTGATAATAATTGTGATTATTTTTTATTTCATCAGTTTGAATCATAATAAATTTGTATCATGATGTTTCATTGCATGATATATTGTTGCTTGCCGATATATCACACAACTGAAAATTAGCACAATGTCAACCAAGACTGAACTCTTGTGTACACTAAACACTTGTGTACACTGTAACATGAAATACATTAAATAAGATCTATTAGTTAGAACATAGGGGCAACATGGTAGTGTAGTCCTTAGCACTGTCGCCTCACAGCAAGAAGGTTCTGGGTTTGAGCCCAGTGACCGATGGGGGCCTTTCTGTGTGGAGTTTGCATGTTCTCCCTGTGTCTGCGTAGGTTTCCTTTGGGTGCTCCGGTTTCCCCCACAGTCCAAAGACATGCAGGTTAGGCTAATTGGTGGCTCTGAATTGACCGTAGGTGTGAATGTGAGTGTGAATTGTTGTTTGTCTCTATGTGTCAGCCCTGTGATGATCTGGTGACTTGTCCAGGGTGTACCCTGCCTCTCACCCATAGTCAGCTGGGATGGGCTCCAGCTTGCCCGCGACCCTGCACAGGATAAGCAGTTACAGATAATGGATGGGATGGATAGTTAGAACATCTCATCTCATTATCTCTAGCCGCTTTATCCTGTTCTACAGGGTCGCAGGCAAGCTGGAGCCTATCCCAGCTGACTACGGGCGAAAGGCGGGGTACACCCTGGACAAGTCGCCAGATCATCACAGGGCTGACACATAGACACAGACAAGCATTCACACTCACATTCACACCTACTGTCAATTTAGAGTCACCAGTTAACCTAACCTGCATGTCTTTGGACTGTGGGGGAAACTGGAGCACCCGGAGGAAACCCACGTGGAAACGGGGAGAACATGCAAACTCCGCACAGAAAGGCCCTCGCCGGCCACGGGGCTCGAACCCGGACCTTCTTACTGTGAGGCGACAGCGCTAACCACTACACCACCGTGCCGCCCTAGTTAGAACATAATGATTTATTTTTTAAAAAAGTATAAATTGTTGCTATGTGTGGCACAATGGTGTAGCACTGTTGCCTCACAGCAAGAAGGTTCTGGGTTCAAGCCCAGCGGCTGACGGGGGCCTTTCTGTGCGGAGTTTGCATGTTTTCCCTGTGTCTGCATGAGTTTCCTCCTGGTGCTCCAGTTTCCCCCACAGTCCAAAGACATGCAGATTCAAGATTCCTTTATTGTCACTCTACAGTACAGTGAAATTGAAGCACGCAATCCAGTCGGTGTATTCATACAACCACTTAGTATTTAGGGGGGGAGCCAGATCTGTTCAAGATAAACATTCAAGTAAACAGATAAACAAATATATGCAAGATAGATAAGTCAATAAAAAAGATAAACATCTTTTCAAGAACTGCTTAACCAAAAAAAAAGTTGGTTCTATGTATCTAGATTGTGACCCATGATACAGTGGGTTATTGCACAGTAATAAGTGAATGTATTGCACAATTAGGCATGATAATTGCACATTTGCCCATGTTGACAGAGTGCAGTTGAGCAGGAGCAATATAAATAAATAAATATGGGTGATCGAGAGAATAAGGTGCATGCGGTTGTAAAAACATACGTATACTATTTAGGTCAGAGGTAGGCATGTCGAGGTGTAGACAGTTTGTGTTACCATTCAGTCCTGTTTCTGTCTGTACTGCTGGCATTTGTGTAGGTGACTGGCTTTGTTCAGTTTATGTATGACATTTGGGTAAAAGCTGTTCTTTAGTCTATTAGGTTAACATGGGGCGGCCTTAGGCTGAGGTGCCCTTGAGCGAGGCAACTAACTCTCAACTGCTCCCCGGGCGCTGTTAGCATGGCTGCCCACTGCTCTGGGTATGTGTGTGTGCTCATCGCTCATGTGTGTGTGCATGTGTGTGTTCACTGCTTCAGATGGTTTAAATGCAGAGAGGAATTTCACAAGCGTATGTGTGATGAATAAAGTTGTTGTTGTTCTTCTATGTCAAAAACCAAAATGGTGGATGGAAACAGAACAATAAAGCAAGGAAGTGGTTCAAGTAAACAATCTGTCTTGCTAGTTAGCCTGATATCTTTAGTTTCACAGAATAAAAAGGCTTCTCATGCAAAGAATTGAAACCCAGTGATGCTCTACAGCGTGACGTACAAAAGTGCAGAGATTCAGTAAAGTTAACAGCTTGTGCAGTTATTAAAGTGAAAAATGAAAAATGGGATCAGTGAACCTTAAATTCTTTGCTCCGAGTTATTAGGATTGTGGCTCTTAGCTCTGTACTTGATTGATCCTTTGGTCAATCAAGCTTTAGTAAATGTCATATGGTGCAATACATATCCTAACCTTTATTTAATCATTAATGTGTATCATTAATGTGTATACAGCCACTCTAGTGATTAAAAATAGTGCTTTCTTTCTTTAACACTAACTTTACAGGATGTGGAAGATTAATCTGTTGCAGAGTCGCATGCTCGGAGCGTTAAAAAATATTGTGAACACCAGTTCTATAGTTTGAGCTTTCAGAGTAATTGCATTTGCTGTAATTTATTTGACAGGAAAGTTTCATGGTCTGACTCATGGTAAATGTGTTGTTTTGTATCTGCACTATTGTAAGGACAAAATGGTGTTGGTGTTTGTAGTTCACTGATGTTTCATTAACAAAATTAGAATAATGTAGTTTTTAGTATAGAACCAATATAATATTTGAAAATGCTTTTATGCATTATATCTATAATTTTATTATTTATCAGTTTGATTCCTCTGCATTTGGTGGCTGTTATGTTGACAACAACTGTTTTTATAGCATCAAGGGATAGGTTGAGCAACAGTTTTTTAACCATAGTGCTCAGTTCTTAAATTATTACTGTAGATCAATAGTCATAGCTTTAACAATTTTACATGAGTAGGTCTCACCATCTGGTTGTTTAGTGAAAGGAGACACAAATTAAAAACTTTATATATACAAAGGACACATACATTATAAGAAGAAGAACAACAACTTTAAATTCCTCCTCTGCATTTAACCCATCTGAAGCAGTGAACACACATGCGCACACACACTTGAGCGATGAGCACACACACATACCCAGAGCAGTGGGCAGCCATGCTAACAGCACCCAGGGAGCAGTTGGGGGTTAGGTGCCTTGCTCAAGGGCACTTCAGCCCAAGGTTGCCCCATGTTAACCTAACTGCATATCTTTGAACTGTGGGGGGAACCAGAACACCTGGAGGAAACTCACGCAGACATGGGGAGAACATGCAAACTCCACACAGAACAGCCCCCATCGGCTGGCTCAAACCCAGAACCTTCTTGCTGTGAGGCAACCATGCTAATCACTGTGTTGGGTTCATGACCACCTTAGCCAAGACTGAGTCAAAAATAAGACTATAGACAAAGTAGTCCAAGTCAAGACTGATTATAAGAGGGGGATAAGGCCTGATTATAAGAGGGGGATAAGACCAACACCACACATGGCCAAGTCCATGTTAAGATCTCGATACTTGGATGTGTTAATTTGCTGGTTGTAATATCTTTCAAACCTGAGATGAAATTTCTCTAGAATGAACGAAACCTTAACCCATCTACTTTGGTGTGATCATTTATTTACAAATAAGTACACTAGGGTGACCAGACGTCCCGGTTTTACCGGGACAGTCCCGATTTGGGGTTGTGTGTCCCGAGTCCCGACAAAAGTCTGTCGGGACACGGATATGTCCCGGTTTTCGCCACTCGCGACGTTTGCGACTGAGCAGCGTGGGAATCATTAGCAGAGAAATGTCTGCATTTACTATTTTGATGAATTGACAGGAATCGCAAACTTTCCTGGTTACTGCCCCCTGGCCCTGTGGCGTGGGTGTTTATTTAGCCACATTATTCCAGACAACAGAATGTGTTGCCATGCAATAATAAAATAAACATTAACTGGCGCGAATGTCCTTTGTCTAGCAGCTAGCAGCAGTAATGCCGCAGCAATTATGCCGAAAAGAAAATGTACCTTTTCCAAAGATTTACAGGGCACCTACCCCTTCCTCCGAGAGGTGCAGAACAATGCGCACGAAGCCTACTGCACACACTGTAAGTGCTTTGTTCCTGTACTGAGTTGGGTAGCCTATGTTGCAAATGCTGTGCGCTCCTGTGGGGGCTTTCCTCGGGCTGTCGCCCCTCTCCTCCTTTACTGCTGTTTTGTTTGAGTGTATATTTATGGAAGCCGCGAGAGGCCCTTCATATAATCTTTTTTTATTCACCTTGTTATCCCGAGATAACGACATAATTAATTCAGGATCTCGAGAAAACAAAACAATTATTTCATGATCTCAGCTGGATCACTGTATCTCCGTCGGTAGAGACGAAGCCGGGCCAGTCTTCTGCGGAGGTGCCGCGGACTAATTTTGAAATTATCCCTTATTAAAAGACTTAATGCAATCTCTCCCTGTGCCAACCCCTGATCAAAATATTGCCTTATGAGGTGATCGATTATTCCAGACATTCTAATGACCAAAGTTGCGTCTATACAGAATGAGAAATAGCCCCAAAGTCAGCATATCACAAGTCTCTTGGCACACCTGAATGAACCATTTCTCAGCTGTTTACTCGAGATCACGGAATAATTGTTTTGTTTTCTCGAGATCTCGGAATAACGGTTTTGTTTTCTCGAGATCTTGAATTAGTTGTGTTGTTTTCTCGAGATTCTGAATTAATTATGTCGTTATCTCGGGATAACAAGGTGAATAAAAAAAAGGATTATATGAAGGGCCTCTCTCGACTTCCGTAGTATATATTCTCAAATCACTTGTCTCTTTTTTGTTTCTGTTTAACATACCATTCTGACAGTTTGGCCATATTGCTGTGTTGAACAGCTTGTTGCACCTTCCATTAAAGTGTTCACTTTTGTACACATCTTCTTGCTTTATTCATTCAGTTGTGGGGAATGGTTAGTAAGGTTGATTCTGACCTAGGCTATATTGAGGTCACATATCTACTTTTTAAGTTCATGCTATAGTGCATACAATTTTAGAGATATAGCCTACATGTGCATATGCATTCTTCTTGGTGTTCTCACAAACAGGTGAAATAAATCAGTTTAAATTTGGCTTATGGACATAGCCTGGCCTATTCTCAGCCATTACAAAATCTGTTGTCTGACCATAATTTAACTGATCTGTATACCACTATGCTACTAGATAACAAAATGCCTGTTTGTTTTATTTCATGTGAGATGTTGATAAATGTGAGCTTCAACAAAATGATAAGAGCACCTCTCTGAGTGTCACGTTTACATAAAAAAAGGTGTGCGTGCACGAGCATGGTCGCGTGCAAAAGTGTCCCGGTTTCAGACTAGGGAAATCTGGTCACCCTAAAGTACACAGGACATACAGTAGACATGTTAAGCATAAAGCATTCTTCTATGCAGTGTAATCCTGTTTATATCATTGCATTGGGGGTTTGGGAGCATAAATGAAATGACACAGAGTTTGCTAATTAAACAAAAGATCTGGTTATTTTTAAAGAAATACAGCAGCACATGTAAAGATTTCCAAATGAAAACATTTCCTTTGCTTTAAGCACACAACAGGTAAATAAAAAGCATTCCCTGTAAAACTTTTCAAATTGGTTTAACTTGGAAATGCAAGTTCACCTGCTGCCTTGAAAATGCAAGTTAACTCAATTTGACAATTATCTTTGTTTCAACTCAGAAAAAGTATCAAATAGTCAAGACAACTAAGTAATTCAAGTCTAACCTTTGAAAACTTGCACAGATTAGCTCAAATTAAAACACTTCAGAGCTCATTGAGTTAAAGAGAAGAAGTAAGTGGACATAACTAAACAAGTCTGAAATGTTTTACAGTGTTAAGAAAAATGAGATTTTTTTTCAACGTTTTGTCTCATACAGCTTTCTGAGACCTTTCTGAGGTACTTGTGCTATAATATTTTGAACATAAGAAGATGAAGTATTTTGAAACACTTGAAATCTATAGGTGCTATATAACTCCACATGCAGATGTAAAGATACACATTTACATTCTGTACTGTAATGATAACATTACAAAGTACTTTCTCATGAAAACTAATGTCATGGTCTTGGGTGGTTTTGGGAAAACATTTCAAGGCCAAAATTGAGATGAGACCGAGTAAAATTTCACCTTAGTTTATGACAAGACCGAGACCACTAATTTGTGGTCTCAAGTACTACAACACTACAACAATGTGTTTGAGAGGAAAGTTTCATGGTTTAACATTTATACTTAGAACTATGATGCCATCTGGTGGCTTGTGATGGCACAAACTGATGGAACTGTTTTCTCCTTAGAAGTAGCTTTGTGGTTTGAGTTTGAGTACAAGTAAGACGAGGACATTATAAATCCATCCTTTGTATTTGTAAAGGTTCTTTGAAAAAGCATCTTTTTTTTCCAAAGGGTTGAATGAAGATGTTTGAATTGGCATTGAGTAACAAGTTGTATATCTCATATAGACTGATGATAAAATGTATATGCTTTTTTGGAGCTTAAATGGAAATTTCACTTTTTTCATAGAAAGGAATCTGTAGCACATTCAACAGACATGATACATACAAAGCATGGCCTTTCACTATTGTTCTTCTTCAAACACAAATGAAAAGCAAAAGTTTCATTTCAGGGGCATTCCATGGCCTTTTGGTTAGAGAAGCAGCTTTGGGACCTAAAAGGTTGCTGGTTCAATTTCCTGGACCAGTAGGAATGGCTGAAGTGACCTTGAGCAAGGCATCTAACCCCCAACTACTCCCCAGGCTGCTCTGGGTATGTTGTACATCACTCTGGATCAGAGCGTCTGCTAAATGCCAGTAATGTAATGTGATTTCAGTTTTCACATTGTTTAAAATGAAAGAAAAAAGACACTTATACTGAAATACAATTTGATATTTACTTTTAAAGTCAATGAAATGTTTAAATTTGTGTCAGAATGGAATGCAGCCCACCTTGAAATCAAGAAAGTTATGTATTGTCAGTTATATATTGTAGCCTTGAATGCATTAAAAATAAATGTCAAGTATCTCATATTGTATTTCTCCAAGTATTATTATCATCTTATGATCACAATCCTCTGCTGATTTGGCAACACGGTTTGAAGTTACATAGTTTCACAGAAGGATGGCTCAGTTCCGCAGAAACAATTTTTTTCATTATACAGCTTGTGCTTCATGACAGACTGGTTACCCAAATACGCTTCCCAGTTCCCTACAGGACAGTGATTTGAAAGTAATTTTATAACATTCTGGCACAAGTCCTGCAATGTTGATGGAAAAGCAGAAAAAATGCAAAGTAATGGACCATGCAGAGATGTTCAGTGAGCTATTTAACATTTAGTTCAATCACTGGTTTCACTTTATATCATAGTACTTACACATAGTTTATACCACAGCAGTGCTGAATTCCCATCATAACAATACTACGACTACTATTACTGATAATAATAATAATAATAATAATAATAATAATAATAATAATAATATCATTTTCCAGCAAGAATGAACATCTCATTATCTCTAGCTGCTTTATCCTGTTCTACAGGGTCGCAGGCAAGCTGGAGCCTATCCCAGCTGACTACGGGTGAAAGGCGGGGTACACCCTGGACAAGTCGCCAGGTCATCACAGGGCTGACACATAGACAACCATTCATATTCACACCTACGGTCAATTTAGAGTCACCAGTTAACCTAACCTGCATGTTTTTGGACTGTGGGGGAAACCGGAGCACCCGGAGGAAACATGCAAACTCCACACAGAAAGGCCCTCGTCGGCCACGGGGCTCGAACCCGGACCTTCTTGCTGTAAGGCGACAGCGCTAACCACTACATCACCGTGCCACCCAAGATTGAACATATTTTAAAAATACATTCCATTATTATTCTAATTGTAATTGCCATGTTCATGCTATGTACTGGTAAATTTTTCAAAATACTAAAATATTCCTTTCATAAATTCAGTGAATAAAAACCTATTTACAGTTTTCAATAACAAGGCCATAGAACTTTGAGAAAAGGTTGAGGGTTTTTTTTTATTATTACATTTCAATTTTTCCACTCTAAAGATTGTATTTACAGTGATGCTTGAAAGTTTGTGAACCATTTAGAATTGTCTATGTTTCTGCATAAATATGACTGAAAACATCATCAGATTTTCACACAAGTCCTAAAAGTAGATAAAGAGAACCCAGTTAAACAAATGAGACAAAAATATTATACTTGGTCATTTATTTATTGAGGAAAATGATCTAATATTACATATCTGTGGATATATGCAAAAGTATTTGAACCTCTAGGATTAGCAGTTAATTTGAAGGTGAAATTAGAATCAGGTGTTTTCAATCAATGGGATGACAATCAGGTGTGAGTGGGCACCCTGTTTTATTTAAAGAACAGGGATCTATCAAAGTCTGATCTTCACAGCACGTTTGTGGAAGTGTATCATGGCACGAACAGAGGACCTCAGAAAAAGCGTTGTTGATGCTCATCAGGCTGGAAAAGGTTACAAAACCATCTCTAAAGAGTTTGGACTCCACCAATCCACGGTCAGACAGATTGTGTACAAATGGAGGAAATTCAAGACCATTGTTACCCTCCCCAGGAGTGGTCGACCAACAAAGATCACTCCAAGAGCAAGGTGTGTAAAAGTCGGCGAGGCCACAAAGGACCCCAGGGTAACTTCTAAGCAACTGAAGGCCTCTCTCACATTGGCTTAAAGTTTTTGAGTCCACCATCAGGAGAACACTGAACAACAATGGAATGCATGGTTGCAAGGAGAAAGCCACTGCTCTCCAAAAAGAACATTGCTGCTCGTCTGCAGTTTGTTAAAGATCATGTGGACAAGGCAGAAGGCTGTTGGAAAAATGCTTTGTGGACAGATGAGACCAAAATAGAACTTTTTGGTTTAAATGAGAAGCGTTATGTTTGGAGAAAAGAAAACACTGCATTCCAGCATAAGAACCTTATCCCATCTGTGAAACATGGTGGTATCATGGCTTGGGCCTGTTTTGCTGCATCTGGGCCAGGGCGGCTTGCCATCATTGATGGAGCAATGAATTCTGAATTATACCAGCAAATTCTAAAGGAAAATATCAGGACATCTGTCCATGAACTGAATCTCAAGAGAAGGTGGGTCATGCAGCAAGACACTGACCATAAGCACACAAATCATTCTACCAAAAATGGTTAAAAAAGAATAAAGTTAATGTTTTGGAATGGCCAAGTCAAAGGCCTGACCTTAATCCAATCGAAATGTTGTGGAAGTACCTGAAGCGAGCAGTTTATGTGAGGAAACCCACCAACATCCCAGAGTTGAAGCTGTTCTGTATGGAGGAATGGGCTAAAATTCCTCCAAGCTGGTGTGCAGGTCTGATCAACAGTTACCAGAAACATTTAATTGCAGTTATTGCTGCACAAGGGGGTCACACCAGATACTGAAAGCAAAGGTTCACATACTTTTGCCCCTCACAGATATGTAATATGGATCATTTTCCTCAATAAATAAATGACAAAGTACAATATTTTTGTCTCATTTGTTTAACTGGGTTCTCTTTATCTACTTTTAGGACTTGTATGAATATCTGATGATGTTTTAGGTCATATTTATGCAGAAATATAGAAAAGTCTAAAGGGTTCACAAACTTTCAAGCACCACTGTAACTGTGGCAGAGATTCTGTATCATAATTTCCAAGAAGATGTGTTAACTATAATTGGAAAAGACTTTGGAAAATTAAAACCAGTTACTGAACATTGTTTATCTCTGTAATCATTTGGCAGGACAATTTGTAAAATTTGTGAAATTTCCTTTCAAGAATTAATTGCAGATATATAGCTTAGGACTCTGCAGTAATGAGATGGAGGTTGTAAGTTCATAGCACATATTTGCAAGAGAACCACTGTTACCATAGGACACCATGTCGATAACACATGGATAAAAGTTTCTGTCAAATAAAAAAGAAAAAATGTACTCAATGCAAATCTATTACTACTACCCAGTGCTTAATTTGTGAAGTGGGAGGTCCCAGAACGCAGGAGGTGGGTGGGTCCAGCGACTCAAAAAAAAAAAAAAGGCGGGGGGCGGTTTACTATAACTTTACGCACACACGCCTATTGCATGACATGTATTGCAACAGCACCAGTTAACAAATCCTGGACAACAATGGACAATGCTCAGAATGTTCTCCAAACAGGCACTCAAGTTCACTCTCGCTCTCCACACATACGTTAAGGCAGGGGTCGGGAACCTTTTTGGCTGAGAGAGCCATGAAAGCCACATATTTTCAAATACATTTTTGTGAGAGCCATATATAAAAAGTGACGCTGAATACAACTAAAATGCATTTTTACGTATGACCAACAATTTGAGTGTAATATATTCTTTTTCATAATGAAGAGGCTCTTGACATGCCGTCTTCCTCCTGTCCCCCGCTGAATATTTTGACGCAAACGTAGCTTGGCGTGTTTCGAAGTGCCGCTTTATTTCATTGTTTCATCGATGCAATCTTGTCATTGTATAGGCCTATTGGACACAAAGCAGAACCCTCTCACCCCACAAAGGCGAATTCCTCTGTCCATTCCTGTTGAAATGTACGGTAGCCTACCAGTCACCTTTTTTTCCCTTTTCGCCATGTTCTTTGTCAAAAGGCTTTGCTTTGCGGACAGCTAACTGACTTTTTCATTAAATGGAGGTGTACTTCTTGATCTCAATATGAGCTGATTAATCTGCGAGCCAGATGCAGTCACCAAAAGAGTGACTCCCGAGCCATTGCAGACCCCTGCATTAAGGCAACAACTGGATCAACAATTAACAAATCAAACACAGGTTACAATATATTGATGGCCATAATAAAACACAGCAGAGTAAAGACTTAATCTTGTTTGTGTACACTCAAAAAAACCAACATGGGTGTTTGTTACATGAACCTAAGTCTAACATGTCACGGTTGACATTTAGGTCAATCAACAAAATTGTTTCTGGCTAAGTTAATGCATTTTACTTGGGTGGAAATACTTTCCATAATTTTATTATGTTCACTGAGCAAGTTATTTGCAAGTTATTTTTTTGAGTGTATCTGACTGAGATTATAAAGAAAGTAAATAAATAAAACGGTCCTGGCACTTACACCCACAACGCAACCCCATAGACCGTAGAACGCATTTGAACAATAGACCTACCACGTGTCGACTGACCCGGCAGTGGCCCCGCTTGGAAAAAAAAAAAAAAATTATAATAATATCAGACATTATGATCTTAGAAAACGCTTTAGTGACGAACAGTTACAGACAGTAATATGTCGTGATATTATGCTATAAAATATTATTTTTATTAGGCTATATATTAAATTATATATTAAATTTATCTTCTAAAATAACAGACTGTACTCATATCACAACCAGTTTATTTCACCATTGGAGATCAGATCACACAAGACATGAGTTAAATGACTCATTTTAAGGATTTAAGTAGGGTATTTAAAAGCATAGCCTAGGATTTCAAGCATATTTCAAGTTTAAAAGCAGTGCCAGCAAACATAAGTGCAATCAATTCAAGTAATAGTTAAGAAATAAAGGGTTTACAAAACAAGTTGGAGAATTAATTTTAAGGATTCAAGTTTTACTATATTCCAAGGATTCAAGTAGCACCCATAAGTGCAATCGATTCAAGTAATGGGTAAGTAATAACGGGTTTTTAAAAAGTGACGTGAACCATTTTTTCTTTTTCAAGTAACACGGTTAATTCTTTTCTTAAGTAATAACAAGTTGGCATGTAACGTTTTTTGTTTTTTTTCAGGGCAGCGATCCGCCTACACCCTTCACATAGTCAAGGATTTGTTATGTAACTGGGATTGTTCGCAGGTGGTCGGCAGGTTCAGGATGCACCGGCGCTGTCGTTGGTGTGCGTGTGTGTGTCTGGTACACTTGCAGCAGGTGCTGGTGTAGTGTCACTGTGTCCAACGTCGTCCATTTTAGGTCGTTTAGGATCCGGCTGTCCTGGGACTTTGAAAAATTTTAGTAAGCTTTCTTGTTTTTTTGCCATTTTTTCCACAGCGCAAGCTAACGGCTACAAAAAAAAACGGTGTTCTATTGAGCGGAAGTATACACCCCATGCCCCCCCCCCCCCCTTTCGCATAGATTTTGTGGATGTCATAGGAGAGAAATCAACAACAGGTATCAAAATCAAAACCGAACACTAAACAATTTTTTTATTTACTTATTTATTTAATTTATTGTTTGATTTTTTCCCTTTGTGATGGTCATGGAGGTGATCTGATCCATTTAAATAGCTGCCGGAACACCGAATGAAATGAAAATAGCTGCCGGATCCGACGACGGAGGTTCCGGATCTTGTTCCGTCATGTTCCAGCTCAAATTAAGCCCTGCTACTACCTAGACTAACACTATTACTCGAAGTAGTGTTAGGATACAGCTCGAAGAATCAACTTTTACTCGTCTTTGCATGTAGTTTGAATACTGCATTGAATCATACTATCACCCACTTAGTTTAAACAGTGATGAAAACATGCACTGTTAATGAAGCATTAATTAATAGTGTGAAACGCAGCAGCTGTGTTCACTAGCTCTCTTTCATAGCCAGCTAATGCAGTGTTTATTTGCCTTGAGAAAAGCTACAGTTTCCTTGACTTGCACTTTGTCCTTTGAAGCCTCTGATATCTGATTTGGCCAAAGCCAACAAACCCTGTGTAGGCTGAAAGCTGCAACTTTCAGCCAATGGCATGCAATGTGGTCAAATTAATGTGGAGTCAATAGATAAATGCTTCCAGGCTAATTTTGCTTTCAAATTATGAAATATGTTCAAATATTTGGGCAATGGTAGCTGAAGAGTTAAGGTTCAGAAGTAGTGTTTGAAAATTGTAAGAATAGATGGATTGATGCAAAGAGCTGGGTTTTAATCTCCTCTCAACTTTGTTACTTTGGATTAAAACATTTGCCAAATGAATTCATGTAATTGTATATAACTCCAAGTCAGCTGGGCATTAAATAAATGAAAAATAATTAAAGAGATGAGATGTCAGCATATTTAAGCAACATGTATAAACGAGCCTGTATTTCATGCTGAGAGCATCTTCCTTCCATCGACAGTCTTAGAGAGATAACAATCATTTTGCATTGGCATCAGCTGAAGCAAAATTCCATCCTGAACCACTTGCATGTCGATACTTATAATCACTATGGTTGTATCCAAAATCACTCATTCATTCACTATTCCCTACTCACTATCTAGGGAATTCTATATACAGTGGCATGCAAAAGTTTGGGCACCCTTACTGAAAATGTCTGTTACTGTGAATAGTTAAGTGAGCAGAAGATGAACTGATCACCAAAAGGCATAAAGGTAAAGACAACACATTTCTTTTCAGCATTTTCTGTGAGATTTGTGTATTATTTTTGTTTTGTACAATTGGAGAGTGAAAAAATAAAAGGAACACCATGCAAAAGTTTGAGCACCCCAATATATTTGAGTTCTCAGGTAGCTTTTACCAAGATTCCAGACCTTAATTAGCTTATTGAGCTGTGGCTTGTTCAAATTCTTTGTTAGGAAAGGTCAGATGATGCAGATTTCAAAGCTGTATAAATTCTCTGACTCCTCAAACTTGTCCCTAAAATCAACAGCCATGGGCTTCTCTAAGTAACTCCCTTGCATTCTGAATAATAAAATAATTGATGCTCACAAAACAGGAGAACGCTACAAGAACGTAGCAAAGTGTTTTCAGGTGACTGTTTCCTCAGATTGTAATGTTATTAAGAAAAGGCAGTTGACAGAAACAGTGGGGATCAAGGTGAGGTCTGGAAGATGAAGAAAACTTTCTGATAGAATTGCTCGTTGGATTGCTAGAAAGGCAAATAAAAACCCCTGTTTGACTGCAAAAGACCTTCAGAAATATTTAGCAGACCCTGGAGTGGTGGTGCACTGTTCTACTATGCAGCGACACCTGAACAAATATGACCTTCATGGAAGAGTCATCAGAAGAAAACCGTTCCTGCATCCTAGCCACAAAATTCAGCGTCTGAAGTTTGCAAATTAACATCTAAGCAAGCCTGATGCATTTTGGAAACAAGTCCTGTGGACTGATGAAATCAAAATAGAACTTTTTGGCCACAATGTGCAAAGGTATGTTTGGAGAAAAAAGGGTGCCAAATTCCAGGAAAAGAACACCTCTCCAACTCTGAAGCATGGGTGTGGATCGATCATGCTTTGGGGTTGTGTTGCAACCAGTGGTACAGGGCACATTTCAGTGGTCGAGGGAAGCATGGATTCGAATAAATACCAGCAAATTCTGGAAGCAAACATCACACCATCTGTAAAAAAGTTGAAGTTAAAAAGAGGATGGGTCCTACAATAAGACAATGATCCAAAACACACCTCAAAATCTACAATGGAATACCTCAAGAGGCACAAGCTGAAGGTTTTGCCATGGCCCTCACAGTCCCCTGACCTAAACATCATTGAAAATCTGTGAATAGATCTCAGAAGAGCAGTGCATGCAAGACAGCCCAAGAAACTTGTAGAACTGGAAGCCTTTTGCAAGGACGAATGAGTGAAAATCCCCCAGGTAAGAACTGAAAGATTATTAGCTGACTACAAAAAGTGTTTGCAAGCTGTGATACTTGCCAAAGGGGGTGTTACTAGGTACTAACCCTGCAGGGTGCCCAAACTTTTGCTTTGGGCCCTTTTCCTTTGTTGTCATTTTGAAAATGTAAAAGATGAAAATAAAAAATTGTTTTTGCTTAAAATATAAAGGGAACGTATCATCTTTAAATTTATGCCTTTTGGAGATCATTTCATCTTCAACTTGCTTAACTGTTCACAGTAACAGCAATTTTGACTAGGGGTGCCCAAACATTTGCATACCACTGTAGAAGACTATATAGTGAGCTCAATGGTAAAATGAAAAAAAAAAAACACACTTCCAGACACTACTCCGCAGCATCATTATTTACGTCATTGCTGTTGCACAATTAAAATGTGCCAGATCAATCAGCTGGTGTGTTTTCAAAATAATAAATATATGCATGTAATTTTGTGATAAATACATATTATACTGAGCGTATTTCCCACATTAATAAATATAAAGTACTTTGTGTCTGCTGCATCTTTCAGTTCTTTTAAATCAAGGCTGAATACTTTCTTCTTTGCCGCTGCCTTTTATTAAATCAAATGTGAGGCTTTTGATTATTTCCTCACTCTGCACTGTAACTTTTATTCTTTAATTTTATCTGTCTTATTCTGTTTTAGCTTATTTTCTATTTTCTTACTATTTTTAATTGTACTTGAATGTCCATTTATAATGTGTTTCTTCCTCTGTCCATTCACCCCAACACACTTTTTTTTTTCTTTCAGCGCGACCGCAGTGCATGATGGTATATATTGCTTGGTTAGTGACCATCGGTTGTACACTACTTTTCACAGTGCATTAGGGGTTACTATGAGTCCACTATATAGGGTGTAATAATTCTCACTATACAGTCGGACAGCACTACAAAATGGTGAACTCACTATATAGTCCACTATTTAATGAGTGATTTCAGACACAGGGTATGTGAGCTTCAGTTGTGTAAAATATGTATTATTTGATTAAATTCAAAATCAGCTTTTTTGGTTTAAACTTCCTTCTTTGATGTATTGGTTTATTTTGTTGATGTTTCCCTACATTTCTCACAATGATGTAGGTGTGTGATGATCTGCTCATTAAACTGTGACATGATGACCATATTTCAGGGGCCAGGCCTCATCTTTTCAACATGCTGTAGTGCTGTGTCCCTTGTTGACTGAATAGATCTGAGCAGTGTCATTTTTAGGCCCTGCCTCTCAGGGCTATAGCCCTGGGTATTTTGAACCTAGCCCCGGGTATTTTCGCCTAAAAAAAAAAAAAAAGGAAGAGATTAATAGAAAACAACTGACTGAAACAGATCGGAACTTGACTTGCAGTGTCTGAAGACAGAGGGGGGAACATGGGGAAGTGGTGATGGGGGGACATAATTGAGTGCTGCACAGTACAAATTCAAAATGTTGGTAACCACCAACAGAAGAACAACATTCAGAATTGATTGGAAGATGACTTTAAAAAAAAAAAATCCACTATTGTTAGATTTTTCAAGATGTAAACAGATGGTAAATCATCGACCGTGGGTGTATATATACAGTGCCTTGAAAAAGTATTCATACCCCTTGAACTTTTTCACATTTTTCCACCTTACAACCATGAACTTAAAAGTTTTTTATTGAGATTTTATGTGATAGATCAACACAGAGTAGCACATAATTGTGAAGTGAAACAAAAATGATAAATGGTCTTCAAAATTTTAAACAAATAAAAATCTGAAAAATGTGGTGTGCATTAGTATTCAGCCCCCTGTACTCTGATACCTCTAAATACAATCCAGTGCAATCAATTACCTTCAGAAGTCATCTAATTAGTTAATAGAGTCCTACTGTGTGTAATTTACTCTCAGCATAAATACACTTGTTCTGTGAAGGCCTCAGTGGTTTGTTAGAGAACACTGAAGAACAAACAGCATCATGAAGACCAAAGAACTCACCAGACAGGTCAGGGATAAAGTTCTGGAGAAGTTTAAAGCAGGGTTAGGTTATAAATACATATCCCAAGCTCTGAACATCTCAAGAAGCACTGTTCAATCCATCATTCAAAAATGGAAAAGGTATGGCACAACTGCAAACCTACCAAGACATGGCCATCCACCTAAACTGACATAGCGAGCAAGGAGAGCACTGGTCAGAGAAGCAGCCAAGAGGCCCATGATCACTCTGGAGGAGCTGCAGAAATCCACAGCTCAGGTGGGAGAATCTGTGCACAGGACAACTATAAGTCGTACACTCCACAAATCTGGCCTTTTTGGAAGAGTGGCAAGAAGAAAGCCACTGTTGAAAGACAGGCATAAGAAGTCCCATTTGCAGTTTACCAGAAGCCATGTAGGGGACACAGCAAACATGTGGAAGAAGGTGCTTTAGTCAGATGAGACCAAAGTTGAACTTTTTGGCCTAAATGCAAAGCGCCATGTGTGGCGGAAAACTAACACTGCTCATCACCCTGCACACACCATCCCCACTGTGAAACATGGTGGTGGCAGCATCATGCTATGGGGATACTTTTCTTCAGCAGGGACAGGGAAGCTGGTCAGAGTTGATGGGAAGATGGATGGAGCTAAATACAGGGCAATCCTGGAAGAAAACCTGTTGGAGGCTGCAAAAGACTTGAGACTGGGAAGGAGATTCACCTTCCAGCAAGACAATGACCCTAAACATACAGCCAGAGCTACAATGGAATGGTTTAGATCAAAGAATATTCATGTGTTAGAATGGCCCGGTCAAATTCCAGACCTAAATCCCATTGAGCATCTGTGGCAAGACTTGAAAATTGTTGTTCACAGACACTCTCCATCCAATCTGGCTGAGCTTGAGCTATTTTGCAAAGAAGAATGGGCATAAATTTCAGTGTCTAGATGTGCAAAGCTGGTAGAGACATACCACAAAAGACTTGCAGCTGTAAGTGCAGCAAAAGGTGGCTCTACAAAGTATTGACGCAGGGGGGCTGAATACTAATGCACATCACATTTTTCAGATTTTTATTTGTTTAAAATTTTGAAGACCATTTATCATTTTCATTTCACTTCACAATTATGTGCTACTCTGTGTTGGTCTATCACATAAAATCTCAATAAAAAACTTTTAAGTTTGTGGTTGTAAGGTGGAAAAATGTGAAAAAGTTCAAGGGGTATGAATACTTTTTCAAGGCACTGTAGAATGTAGCAACAATGTAGCCTATCGAATTTTGTCGATGCACAATACCCCCTCCATGTTGCCTGTTTATGTTTATTTTATAGTGTAGGATCTGTATGATTATTTTGTCAGGCGAGGTCAAAAGTTTGAGTGGTTTAATGAATATCTACAGTGGTGGTCTATTTGCCCTGACTAAGTTAATTTAACAGGTCAACAATAATTTGTGTTCATGTAGGCACCAAAAGTTGCCCTGACATCATTTAATCATACATTTTAATGCTACATGTAGCCTACGCAGAACTAGCCAACCTACCATACCATAGCCAGCCTTTGGCATATTAATCACATATTGGGATAAAATAGTGTTTTGTTGTTGCTGTTTTGCCACACAATATTAATGTCAGCATATGTTTGACATTCAACCAAGCCTGGATACACTGGAGAAAATGGGATTTGTGTGTGTGTGTGTGTGTGTGTGTGTGTGTGTGTGTGTGTGTGTGTGTGTGTATGTGTGTGTGTGTGTGAGGAGAGAGAGGAACTTGGAAGACATACATATTTATATGATCATATTCTTGTGAGATGGGATGTCATCTGGGCTTTTGAATGTTGTAATATAATAATGGAGCTTAGAATTGGTGTCTTTGTGGTCCTAAAGGAGAGATATGTGAGTGAGAAATAATATTTTTTATTAAACTGATGATGTTTTACTAGGGATATTTAATAGTCAGTTGACACATGCCTCAGACACATGCCTGTGCTTTATGGGTGTTGATAATAACTTAATAATAAGGGGACAGAAACTGAAGTGAACTATATAAATTTAAAGAGCAGTTCAAAAATCACTAATAAAGCTGTCATAACCATTGAATGTGTGTGGGTAAAGTTAGATATAACCTCCCCAACCTATCAATGCTCCCTTAAAAAAATCCAAGCCCCAGGAAAACTTAACTTAGCCCCTAGTCTTTTCAATAGCTAGAAACACCCCTGTACTGAGTCCAATAAAACTATGCAATTGCCATGTAAGAAAATGTTTACATGCTTTTTGTACTTATGAAATTTAATTTCCAGAAAGATTAAAATGAAGAACAAAGAGGTGAGAGGTTGAGAGGGTATGGAGTTCAAGACGGTCACTATGTGCTGAAAATGTCGCTGGATTTGTTGCGAAAATTGAAGTCGCTAAAAAAAAATCACCAAATCTAGCAAAAAAAGTATCTTTGTTGGCAACAATGAAGGGATATTTGGCCACAGAAATAGCTATTGACATCAGACTTAACAAGCAGATATGAAGGATGAAGAAATGATAAGGGGTAAAGAATCCTTCAGATTATTACACTTTGTTGCCACAAAGCCAACAATAAATGACCAACATCTTGTATTTCACAAGCCTTTATTTACCCTATACCCCATATGTTTGTGTAAGTGCTCAAGAAACATGGAATTGGCCTATGCCTGAGCAAAAGTGATAACTTAGTGTTTATCTATAATGTGCTTGATGGTTAAGGATACCAGCTGCCCAACAAATGATGCTTGGATCATCTAAATAGATTTGAGTTTAACAATGACAATCTACTGATATGTTAAAAAAAAAGTCATTTATATACCCTGGTTGGAAGGCAAGAAAAATGATCAGGTTCTGACATCATGCTCTGCATGCAGCAATGGCAGGGCCTGATGGGGGTATAATGTATCATTGTGGGTGTGGAGGGGCAGGAAGTACTCATCCCAACCTTGCAGAGCCTTCTCAGATGCTCAGATCTGAAAAGAGGGACATACTCTGGACTTGCCACCCTTCATGCTCATTCTCTTTAGATGGTTTTCCGCCTCTAGATTTAGATTTTTTTAAAGCACTGGTAGCATAACCTTCTGAGTTCTGAGTCATTCTTCCAGCAAGTTTGATGAGGTACATTTTTTTTTTTGAGGAACATTAAACGAAGAGGATAGCGTCCTAAGTGGAACCGAACTCTGTTATAAGGACGATTTTACTTATTCCCCTTGTGCGTGACAGTTAATTCTGGACTTTCCTTTGTGTCATTGACATTTAAGAAAGAATGTCAAAAACCATCAAGCTATGACTTCTGGTTGCTTTCCAAATTCTTGCTGAAGGAAATCATCTTTTCTGTGGTAGACTCATCCATACTGCAAGCAATCATTCTCTTGATCTGAGTGGTTATTCTTGAAGTCAGATAATTTTATCATCATGGTGCGAATTACATGCACAATCTCTGTTACAACAGGAGATGAGCCTGCTGGAGGGTCCTACACGAGCAGCTTTGATGACCACTACAAACGGGTAGTGCGGAGTTGTGACAGCGAGTCAGGGCATTACAAGGAAGAATGTGATGAGATGGAAGTTTATGAGGAGAAGGAAGAAAAAGAGCCACCCAGCATTGACTTGGCAACCTTTTGTGGTAGTTGTTCTCTTCATGGTGCTAACCACATCTTTGTGGAGAATAAGAAGTTTGGGGTGAGGCAGGGTATCTGGGCAGTGTCCTTCTTGTTGGCCCTCACTCTATTCTTGTTGCAGGTGGCTGACCGAGTTATCTATTACATGCAGTATGACTATGTTACCTTGCTGGATGAGCGCAGTGCACCCAACATGATCTTCCCAGCCATCACTATGTGCAACTACAACACTTTCCGTCGTTCCCAAATTAGCTACAGTGACCTGCTCTTTATGGGACCACTCATAGGGTATGAAGACAACATGGCACCTGGATTCCAGCTTGCCCCTGAGCCTGATCGCCAAGGTGCCCGATTCAGCTTGGCCGAGTTCTATAACCGGACACGGTATCGTATGGACGATATGCTTCTGGATTGCAAATTTGCTGGAAAGGATTGTGGTCCTGAGCACTGGAGAGAGGTAGGATAAATTAAGGTCTGAACCTAAAGCCATGGCAAATATCATCTCTTGTCCATTTCCTTCAGTGTCTTATTTTGAAGATACAGAGATTTAATTTGACTAATAGTGCCAGAGAAAATGAATACGAAATTTCAGAGCAACTAATAGGAACCAAATAATCATTTATTCTGCATGCAGTGTTTGTCTTGGAGAAAAGTCTGGTCCTCATAATTAGAACAGGGTGCCTTGTGACTGATTATCATATGGTGCAACACTTTGCTCATGGTAATCTGTCTCTTTATTGCTTCTCTGAGAACTCTTAATTGCAAAGCAACTTCTACAAGTTCTATAAATTACTAACCCCTACAATAATCAATGGTGTTTTTGCAAGGGCCGTATTAATAGTTTGCTGTCACACACCATGGTAGGTTGGTAATCTGTAGACCTTAAGAATGAACTAATTGCTTTATATAATATAAAACCTGCCAGTAACCAATCGGTCTTATAGCCTTATATTTATTGCAGAAAAGCCTGGCTTAATTTGCATCCCAAAAAAGGTGAAAGTCATTTTTCCATTTATACATTATCAGCTCTGCAGAAGTTCACCAATTTAGCAGAAAGCTTTCTGTTTTATCAGTTGAAGCCAGTTTTGGCATACAAAAGAGTTTTTTGAGGGCATTACAGGCAGCTGCAATTGGAAAAAGTTATGTGCTTATGGAAGGTCAGACACCCATTTGAGAAACCAAGTTTTGCTTGGCATGACTCTAAATGATCAAGCTGTGAAAAAGGCACTGATACCAAGGTACACTTCATTTGTTTATTCCATTCTGCAAAACACCTATTGAGTTCTGAATTATTAAATGGTTTGCAATGTTGTAAAGGGCATACTAGTATTCACATTTAAAGAACTGTATTGCAATCTAGGATTTATATAAAGGATAGACCTTCTTAGTGTATTTGGGGGTTTAAAAACAGCCAGTTGTCTGATATTAATGGCTTTACATCCTCTGTGATGCACTTGCTTGAATACTTATTTTGATGATCTGTAAACACACATGCATGCACACACATCTACAAATACAAGGTCTTGAGAGCATTCCCGGTTTTCATCTATTACAGTTTAGCAGCTTGCCAAAAAGCCTCATGATGTATCACCTTGCACATTTTTCTGCTTACTTAGCCCATCAATGATGTGTGTTTATCCATGTTAATCATGTGATCAGTATCAGCAGAGCGCTACAAGCAATGATGAGTGATTGGCTCTAGAGCATGTTAGCTAATTATTGGTGTGTTAGGATGCTCTGAACATTTTGAGTTTTGCTGGGGTTTGAATAGGTATCGATTGCAGGAAAGGATATTTAACAGAACTCTAGGTCTGATCGATAGAGGGTTTGACTGTGCCAAGAAGAAGGGCAACTCAGATTTCCATGCAGGGGCAGAATTCAAGAAGGAACTGGCAGTCTCAACATCCGCAGCCTCCATTAGACAAGCTCTGTTTTCACTGTCCAAAGATCAGCTTGTGTTTCATTCTCCTGAGTGCCTCATAAGTGCAACAGCTCAATAGACTTTAAAGTAGCTAAATGAAAAGGCAACTACTGTGGGGTCAGACAGTGGAGGAGTGGTCTGTGGGACATTTTAAATCATGAGTCAATTGAAATTACATTGGAAACTTTGCTCTCAGAACAGCCTCGGTTCCTCATGGTATGAATTTCACATGATTGCATCACATTATTGCTGCAGATTTTTGAATGTTCTATTCTACCAAATCCCAAATGTGCTCTGTTGGATTCAGATCTGGTGATTGGGGAGAACATTAAAGTACAACTGAACTTTACATGTTCACACAACCAGTTTGAGATTTGTTCTTCGTGACATGGCATGTGCAGCATGGTGGTGTAGTGGTTAGCACTGTCGCCTCACAGGAAGAAGGTCCTGGGTTCGAGCCCAGTAGCTGATGAGGGCCTTTCTGTGTGGAGTTTGCATGTTCTCCCCATGTCTGTGTGTGTTTCCTCCAGGTGCTCCGGTTTCCTCCACAGTTCAAAGACATGCAGGTTTGGTTAATTGATGGCTCTAAATTGACCGTAGGTGTGAATGTGAGTGTGAATGGTTGTTTGTCTCTGTGTCAGCCCTGCGATAACCTGCTGATTTGTCCAGGGTGTACCCCGCCTCTCATCCATAGTCAGCTGAGATAGGCTCCAGTTTGCCTGCAACCCTGTAGAACTAGATAAGTGGCTATAGATAATGGATGGACATGGCACGTTATCATGCTGAAAGTAGGCATTAAAAATGGGTAAATTGTGGAATAATACTCAGATTAAGCTGTGGCAAGCAAACAATGCACAATGTGTGCCAAGAATACATTCCCCACACCATTACACCACCACCAGGGTGAACTGTTGACACAAGGCTGGTTGGGTCCATGGATTATTGATGGCAAATTCTGACCCTACCATGTGCATGTTGCAGCAGAAGTCAAGATTCAATAGACCAGGTGATATATTTCCAATCTTCAACTGAATCTGTACCCACTATAGTATCCTATAGATTCCTGTTCTTTACTGACAGGAGCAGTGGCGGCTCCTGAATTTTTTTTCAGGGGGGGCAATTTTCCCCCGTTATGTCTACACGGATCATAAATGTCCACAGGACTGAAGTAAATTGACCTAGGTAGCAAGTCAACTGTTCTACAGAATGTTCTGTAAATAGATTTTGTACTTCAAACTCCATGACCAGCAAGAATTTTACAGACTGTGCAACTTAAGGACAAACAGGAAAGTGCACTTACTGTAACAAAACATTGTAAATAGTTGGCTAACATAACAATAGCAGTTGAATAAATAGATGAGTAGTTCTTTAGATCTTGCAATTACTGGTATTTACCAAGGATATTACCAAAGTGCTAACTCTCAGAGCAAAGTGTGGCAAATATAAAAATGCACATTGAAAACATCAAAAGTGAACAGATTCTGTGACTGTGTGTGTGTGTGTGTGTGTGTGTGTGAGTCACGAAGTCAACCAAACCCAGAAAAACACCACGGTGACTGGAGCCCTCAGTTTCGTCTTTGCCTCGTAGAGCTAACTCGAACACTCCACAAAATTTCACGCATTGGGTGAGCCGGTTTAATATGTGCCTGTTCTTGCTCACCTCATCATTGTGGCGGTGAACTGCTAGCCTGTAGCCCTCATCCGGTTGTGTAATGATGTTCACTCTCCCAAAAGCCGAAAATTTCAGGCAACTGCCCATGTGAATCTTTGATGACTCATGTTTTTTTATTTTCTCCGACAAATGATGCATGTCCGAAACTCCAGTGACCGTCCAAGCAGTGTTGTCCGTGGAGCCACCTCCAGGGTGGAAAAGTAAGCAGGGGTAGCAGAAAACCGCTGAGGCGTCCTTGCAGCCAGCTCGCCAGGATTTGCGCTGGGACCATATTGAAGTAAAACCTCAAGTATATGATTTCCCCCCCTTGTCGAAATTTGTTTTATGTTTAGATTTGGTCGAGGGGGGTCCAGCTTGTTTTGTTGCCAATTTAGCTCGATTTGATCGCTGACTAAATGGAATTTCTTTTAAGGACCGCACTGAATTGCTTTCCGCATCCATCTCACCTCAGAAACTGAGCAGATCGAACGCAACTTTGCCGCGCTTCACAGTGACGTAAGCACGTTAGGGCAAGCCCCCCCGGAACCCATAGAGATTGCATTGAAGTGTCAGTTAGGAGAAAAAAAATACATTAACATGGGACTCTATCAGTGAACTCTTGGGCGATTTTCAGCGTGACTGAAATTGCCCCAAAAGGGGCGGTACTCTAGAAGCAAGACCACCCTGATTGGACAATGATACCCAGAGACAGATTAAAACGGCCTCGAGCAGCGCTGGTGAAAGTTTGTTTTAAAAAAAGAAAAAAAACTTTTTTTTTTTTTCGTTTTGGCAGTGCGTCGCCCAATCGCCCTTATGCACCAGCCGCCCTTGGACAGGAGTGGAATCTGTCAAGGTTCAATGTGCTCTGTGTTCTGAGATGCTTTTCTGCTTACCGTGTTTGTTATAACCAAGAATGGTTATTTGAGGTACCATAGCCTTCCTGTCTACCAGTCTGGATGTTTTCATCTGAACTCTCTTATCAACAAGGCTTTTCCCACACAACTGCAGCTCACTGGATGTTTGTGTTTTTCACATTTTGCATAAAGTCTAGATGCATTGCACTGCTGCCATGTGACTGACTGATTGGATAATTCTTGAATGATCAGGTGTACAGGTGTTTGTATTAAAGTTACCAATGAGTGAATATATTGTATATTTAAATTATATTGGCTGGCGTTGATATATATATCAGATATATCCCATTCAGCGAGCATGATATTGAACAAGTCGAAGACGAGTTCAGTATCATGCTAGCTGAAGGAATATCTCTGATATACCATGAATAAAAGCCAACCATTATTATTATTATTATTATCTCATCTCATTATCTCTAGCCACTTTATTATACATACACATTTCATTCAGGTGTTCACTGTGTCTTTCTCTTTCAAAATTCTCTCAAAATGTTCCGTATTTAATGAAGCAAACCTGGCGGCCATGTTTGTTTACAAATTGTCACAGTCGGTAGCGCAGAAGTTTTATTTCTCCGATGTGCGATGTCATGTTGTCTTGAGAACCATGCAATATCGTAAACCATATTCAATGCTCATTCTCCATTGGGTAGAGTGGCATAATACACATCGGATAAGTGACATGCTAACAATATTGCATGCTATCAAACCAAATGAATAAAATACTGCTACTACTGGACTGTTACCTTGCCATGGTGTAGCAGCTTGCGTGCCTCCTATGACCCCAAGGGCTCGTGCTGGCAGGGGCCTTCAGGTAGGTTCAACCATGCCAGAGTTGGTCTTAGGTTAGGGGCCTCACAAAAATCAGTCCATGTCCCAACAACTGTGCTGATGTCCGTGGCATGCTAACATGCACATGAGAGAAGCATGGAGGTACCATATTGCTGATTGACTGGGATGAGCCATTGCATGCTACCTACACCAACACCAAGAGAATCCGGAGGCCAACTGTCAGAATATGGAAAACTAGGTATTGGGCAAGTTACCTAGTGGGCGTAGAGGCTTCAGTTTACAACACGTGGACAACAGCCAGAACAGAGGGCACAGAGACTACGATCTTCCCATAGAGGACACAAGTCAGAAGTGGCCAGCCTGCCTGGGTCAGTTCAAGTCAAGGTCAGCCCATTGACTCTATCCCCTTTTGACTGCTTCTCCAGATTACACATGGTGATGTGCCTTCCCGTAATTCCACATGTGATTATTGGATGAAGGACGCAGGTATGGAATTGGGCAGCCTACCTGCTAGCCGTGGAGAGGTCAGCAGTCTTGCCATGGTGAAACTCTTTACCTGCTACAGACTCTTCAATATCAACATCTTACAATCAGTGTCGGTCTGACGGGAAGCGACATCGCAAGTATGACGGATCAAGGGCAAAGCCTTCAGGACCCCCTGAACTTGATCATCCCAGAAGCCGCCGCAAATACATTTCACAGATCAAGATCACATCGTGGAACATCCGAACCATGTCAGATACACCATCTGCCAAATGACAGGCTCCAAAACGCAAGTCTGCTCTCATTGCATCTGAACTCAAGAGGCTCAACATTGACATTGCTTGCCTCAGTGAATGCAGAATACCTGGCGAAGGTGAATTCTCTGATGGCGACTACACCTACCTCTATTCAGGGAGACCCAGCAATCAACACAGACTTGAGGGTGTTGCAATTGCAATGAAGTCAAGTCTAAGACCTCTAGTGCTGAAATGGAAGGGCATCAACTCTCGCATTATGACCATGCGCATCAGGCTGAGCAGCAAATGTCATGCTACTGTCATCAGCATCTATGCTCCAACTTTTATGAGACCACCAGAAGAAAAAGAGCTCTTCTACAGCCGACTCACATCAGTGCTCTCAGAAGTTCCATCCAATAATAGGCTAATTCAACTTCTGGAGACTTCAACGCCAGAGTTGGTACTAACACTGCGGCCTGGTCAGATGTCATAGGACTTAATGGCCTAGGAGAAGAAAATGCCCAGGGTGTGACACTGCTCAAACTCTGCACCAGGTTTGGCCTGCTTATCACAAACACAGTATTTACTCATCCCAACATACACAAAGGGACCTGGAAACATCCACGCTCACAAAGATGGCACATGATCGACTTTATCATCATCAGACAGCACTACAAAAGCGACCTAGCAGACTCTAGGGTCCGGCGCAGCACCGATTGTTGGTTAAATCACAAGCTAGTATGTGCTCGGCTGAACCTGTGCTTCCATATTTCCAGCCAGCGTAGATGCAGGAAAATCCATCCTCACCTTAACACAGCACAACTAAAAGTACCTGAAATTGCACAACAGCTTCAGGAAGCTATTGCTTCCAAACTACTTAACATCACCTCGGATGACTTAGAGGAACACTGACAAGGACTTGGGTCAATCCTTTACAACACCTCAAAAGAGAAAGGAGAAAACACAGAGACTGGTTTGATGAGAATAATATCCTCATCCAAGATCTACTCAAGCGTAAACAACAGTGCTTCCAAACTCTTCTCCAGAATAAAACACTGGAGAATCACCAGCATTACTGCACTGCACGAAGCCTTTGCCAGCACGAACTTCGCCGAGTCCAGAACCAGTGGTGGTTAGACAGAGCTGCAGAATTTAAATCATCTGCTCAGTGCCATGACTCTCATGGGTTCTTCGAAGCTCTCCGCATTGTCTCTCAACACAAATCTGGTGGCATCAGTCCCATTAATTCAGCTGAGGGAATACACCTAACTGAAAGAGAAGACATTTTAAGCAGATGGAGAGAGCACTTCTGCACCCTACTGAACCACCAAGGCATAACCAACATGTCTGTCTTAGATGGCATTCCACAAGAAGAAATTGCCCACGAGCTCGAACTAGATCTTTCATGTGATGAGGTTGAAAAAGCCCTAAACCAGCTCAAATCAGGAAAAGCGCCAGGTCCTGATGGCATCCCTGCAGAAGTTCTAAAAGCTGGAGGTCCCCCTCTCCTAGAAGAACTTCACAGACTTCTGCTTATCATCTGGAAAGAGGAAAAGGTGCCAAAGGACTTCAAATGCGGTACCATCATCACGCTTTTTAAGAAGAACTGACGCTATACCTGTGGGAACTATCGTGGCATAACACTCCTAGCCATGGTTGGGAAGCTGTATGCTCGCTTCATCTTAAATAGAATATGGCCCTCCACTGTCCCATTTATACCTGAGGCGCAATGCAGTTTTCAACCAGGCCGCTCCACGACTGATATGATGTTTGCCCTTCGCCAACTGCTAGAGAAGAGCCGTGAGTAGAACCAAGAACTGTACTTGATCTTTGTCGACCTGGTCAAGGCATTCGATACTGTGAATCGCAAGATACTTTGGCAGCTACCACTTCACATTGGAATACCATCCAAAATAGTAAGTATTATCCAGAGCTTTCATGATGGAATGGAGGCCCAAGTACTAGTGGATCGAGATATGACAGAGCCATTCCAATGGTCTGGTGTGAGACAAGACTAAAACGGCATGCTGATAAATGAAGAGAACGACGCCACAGAAGAGCCACCCTTAATCAGAGATGACGGGACCATAAGTATTCAATGCTCATTCTCCATTGGGTAGAGTGACATAATACACGTAGGAGTTCTTCTCTGTGCTCTCACGGAAGGTGGTCGCATTTCTCTGCCTCTCCCTTCCCTTATCTTCCCTGCTTCTGCTGTCTCATCTGTCAAGGCTGCATTCTAGCATCAAGTCTGTTCATTCTCTGCTTCTCTTTTGTCCTGCCCACAAGAACATGGAAAACTTTGGAGTCGACATAAGGTACAAGCTTGATGGCCAGTTATTCAGTCTGAGATGGCTTAAGACCAAGAGTGCCAAGACAACAAGGTTGGATGACTTCTTATTTGCTGATGATGCAGCTCACAGTGCTGCAACAACACAATCCCTCCAGAATGCTGCAAACACCTTGAACGGGGCATGCAACGACTGGGGTCTTCCTATAAGTAAACCAAAAACAGAAGTTATGCATTTTCCTAAGAACGAAGATGCCGAACCAACCACCATAGATGACCATGAACTCACAAAGGTACAAAGCTTCACCTACCTAGGCAGTCAACTAATTGTCAATGCTTCATTAGATGCAGAAATAAAGAGGAGAATAGCCAGAGGAGCAGCTGCTTTCAAATCTCTGGCTACTAGATGCTGGAACCGCAGAGGCCTGACTCTCAAGACCAAAGTCACTGTCTACAAAGCCATAGTACTGTCTTGCCTGCTATATGGGAGTGAGACTTGGACAACACTAGCAACCCACATCCACAAGCTGGAAATGTTTCATCAAAGATCTCTCAGGCAAATCATGAGGATCCAATGGTGGCATCACATAACGAACACAGAGGTGTTACGAAGAGCTGGCACATCAACAACTGAGACCACCTTCACTGGCTAGGCCATGTCTGTAGAATGCCAGACCATAGGATCCCCAAGCAGCTTCTTTTCAGAGAGCTTGCCAAAGGCAAAAGATATCATGGGTGACCAAAAAAAGAGGTGGAAGGATTGTGTCAAAGAGGACTTCACCATATTCAGCCTCCAAGACAACTGGTACACCATCACAGCCGATCGGTCTGCATGGGGACAACAGATCCACAATGGAAAGTCCTTGTGTGAGACAAGACTAAAACAGCGTGCTGATGAGTGAAGAGAACAACGCCACAGAAGAGCCACCCTTAATCAGAGATGACGGGACCATAAGTATTCAATGCTCATTCTCCATTGGGTAGAGTGACATAATACATGTAGGAGTTCTTCTCCATGCTCTCACGGAAGGCGGTCGCATTTCTCTGCCTCTCCCTTCCCTTATCTTCCCTGCTTCTGCTTCTGCTGTCTCGTCTGTCTATTGTCTATACTTTTGAGAGACTCTCTCTGCACTGCTCTCCAAACTAAAAATCATGGAATTGATAAACTGGTCTCTTCACACAATTGACACAATTTTCTCGACAAGAAGCCTGGGTTCGGGGGAACCAGCCTGTCCTGCCAGAATGTTCGCAGCTGGCTACATGATGGACGCGTGGGAGAGGTGGTGGGTCGTGTGCCTGGCGGTTCTTTCTGTGAAGGACATTGAAGACATCTACCTATTCGGAACCATGATTACAGGACTTTTGCTGATTGGATTAGGCATTGCCCTGGTTTATCGAGGAAATCAGAAAAAGGTGACAGCTGTCCAAAGCCCCATAAAGCTGCCCGACATGATTGAAGTGGTGGGCAGAGCTGTCGGCACTCAGACTGTGGCTATTCAGAACTTGAACCGCAACATGGATAACATCATGGAGAAGCTTTTGGCTTTGCAAAGGAAAATGGATCGATTCAGAGACCAGAATGGACAAACAGAGTAGTCGTGTAAAAGAATGCATCTACTCGCCCCAAGACCAAACGATCCCAATCTTATCTGCTTTCGGCTCCCTCAGACAGCACTGGCCTTGGCCAAGGCCATTGCTGGGACAACCACTCCCCCTGAAGATCACTGCAGCGAGATGCTCTTGTATTCCTTCCCCACTTCCCACAGTCACCGCTTTTACCCCCAGTGTGACAAGCGGGTAAGCGCCGTCTTCGGCTGCAGGACCGGACTGCTTGTTTGCGCTGGGTTACCTATACCTCTGCCCCTCCCCCTCCCATGATCGCCCCCTCCCTCACCCCCTTCCCCCTCGAGTCCCGAGTTTTCATGTTGTAAAGTGTACTGTGTTATTTTGTGCTTATGTGCTGAGGTGTTTTTGTTTTATGTTCCCACACTGTACTCCCCACAGGAGCATAGTGTGGGAACATATCATCCTCCCCTCCCCTCATGTTACTCTGTATTTTTCATCCTTATCTTCCTGACCTGTCTACTCCCGCTGTGTCAATTGTATGTGTATATGTACGGATGGGTTGACGGCTAATTTCGCTGGTACTTGTGACTAAGTGACAATAAAAGGATTCATTCATTCATTCATTCATTCATTCATAAGCGACATGGTAACAATATTGCATGCTATCAAACCAAATGAATGAAACCTTCTAGAAGGGAATAGAACACGTTTTTACTCCATGAAAAATTGTTCTATCTGTACGGTATAATAATCTACAATATTTACTAGCCAAGAAAGTAGCATGATCAATGCTAATGTTTTAACAAAGGTTACTGTGTTGTACATACTATTTTGCCTCTTCTATAACACGAAATATATTTTTTCTTTGTGCTCTTTGCATCAGATGGGTCCAAAACCTTTTAAATGTTTCATAGTTTACAGGTATTTTACCTGCATTTTATCTTTTATGCACAACCATCGCAGGATTTCATGCGTCTTCTGCATGTTCCCTACTTTTCTTTTGGCCATGATTACCAAATCATGGTAATCATGATTTGGTACCCTTAATATATACTTCATAGGAGTTTTTTGTCCAACTAAATTATTCTCTCCATCACCAGAGTCATGCTTTCATGCTTTGTCGCATAATATCCTTCACACTTTGAGCAATCACAGCTTTATCTCTGCTGTCTAAATGGAATTTTTAGAGCAGATGGGTTCTCGGGAGAGCTGACAACAGCAAGCTATCAAATATTAACAAAGCTGCAGCGCAGATATCCTTGTGAAATGTTTCCCCTCAGATTTCTCTGCAGAGGTCATTTTAATTAACTCTTCTTCCTCTATCAACAGTGGTATAAATGTGGAGTCATTGCTAATAATGAGTTTGTGACTAGACTCCTGTTAGAATTTTGACAAAGTTTTGCTAATCTAAAGAGTTTCATAAGTTCTCCAAAGTCTCAGTCTGATTTAGTACAAGAAATTTCTATAATGGTTTACAAAGTTTCCTGGCATAAATTTCAGCTTTAGTTAATGTTAACAAATGACTAGATTTATGATTGATCTCATCTCATCTCATTATCTCTATCCGCTTTATCCTGTTCTACAGGGTCGCAGGCAAGCTGGAGCCTATCCCAGCTGACTACGGGCGAAAGGTGGGGTACACCCTGGACAAGTCACCAGGTCATCACAGGGCTGACACATAGACACAGACAACCATTCACACTCACATTCACACCTACGGTCAATTTAGAGTCACCAGTTAACCTAACCTGCATGTCCTTGGACTGTGGGGGAAACCGGAGCACCCGGAGGAAACCCACACGGACACGGGGGAGAACATGCAAACTCCGCACAGAAAGGCCCTCGCCGGCCATGGGGCTCGAACCCGGACCTTCTTGCTGTGAGGCGACAGCGCTAACCACTACACCACCGTGCCGCCCCTCTATGATTGATGAAAGGAATAAATTAAAAATGTATATATATATATATATATATATATATATATATACATAAATATATATGGTTTTATGGTTGGCCAAAAAGCTTTGTTTGAGCTTTGAGCCTGCTGTTGATAGTACAACTAACTTCCATCATAAATAAAATCTTTGTCATGTTGATTTATTTCAGTTGCAAAGTTATTTATTGCATATTAAATTAAATGCAAGTGAGATGCAACAAATAGGAAGTGCTTTTAGACAATGTGGTATTTAAGTAAAATCACAATGAAATATTTCAATGCAATTTTAAAAAGACTTTAAAATGCCTTTGCTTCTGGTTGAGATATTTACGTGTAAAAAGAAAAAAACACCACACAAATGTGTTGCTCATATCAAGTCTGCTCTTTTTCTAAAACAAGGCTTTAGCATTTCAGAAATACTATTTAATCAGATCAAGGCTGTAGCAAATAGCAATATCATTTGTGTATTTGTACCAAGATAACATTACAGACTGCCAAAAACAGGAAATGGTTTCCTTTACAATACAGACAGAGGTGATCTTTAGGCACTAGATGGTGCTATATCAAAGGCTACTGCTGCAGTGGCTTAAACATTGGAAGCCAACATCTAAACATGGAAACACAGCCACTCTCAAAATCTACACTAGACTTTTTACATTTGGACATTTTACAAATTTGAGAGAACTATTCTGACAGCAGGGCAACACAGTGGTGTAGTGTTAACACTGTCACCTCACAGCAAGAAGGTTCTGGGTTTGAGCCCAGTGGCTGATGAGGGCCTTTCGGTGTGGAGTTTGCATGTTCTCCCCATGTCTGTGTGGGTTTCCTCCGGGTGCTCCAGTTTCCTTCACAGTCAAAAGACACACAGGTTAGGCTAAATTTACCGTAGGTGTGAATGGTTGTTTGTCTATGCTTCAGCCCTGCGATAATCTGGCGACTTGTCCAGGGTGTACCCCACCTCTTGCCTACAGTCAGCTGGGACAGACTCCAGCTTGCCTGTGACCCTGCACAGAATAAGTGGTGATGGATAATGGATGGTGTGACAACATACACCATCCAACACTGCTCATAGGGGTACTCTACGGACCAAAAAGGAAAAATGTGATGGTTTGTAATCTTAGGCAGCCCTTCAAGATGTCAAAATGTGTTATAACATCCCACTGGAATGGGATACAAATAATATTCAGTGATATATAATTGTATTATCGAGCTTACAAGACAAAGAGTGACCACATGCATTATCTTGAATGTGAACAATACTTTAACTACAATTATTCATTTATCCTTAGTAACTGCCTGGTCAGGGACATAGTGGTTTAAATTAGCATAATAGTTTGCATTTTGGGAAAGTAACTCTCATAAAATTGTGGGGGGAAAAGTTATAAACATCTATTAAAGAAAACAAAACCCCACAGTTTAGGCCATGCTCACATCAAGTTTCTGAATACAGATACAATATTTGAAGCATTAAACAGATACACATGCAGGCATCCAATTTCACATAATGTAATGTTTAAAGCATTTTTTTCTGACTCTTGAGGATTGAGTGTGTTTGAGTGGCTATTCTGACACTGCAAGGTGATGAAGGATGAGCTTGTTTCAATAATAAATGTAAACTGTAATCTGGTCGAACCAGGCCAGGTGTTGAGTATGAAAAAAAAACATGCTGGCATCTTCATTAATTAAGAATTCACAAGCAAAATATCTTCTTGTGGGTGTTCCTTGATTAAATGGTTTAATTGCTTCATGACTTGTGAAAGTGGGTGGAAAAAAATCTTACTTTTCCAATTAACAATGAATAAATTGCATAAGCTAGCCTTGACATCTAAAGGATGCAGGCACTTATCAGTGGCTAACTGACTCCATAATTAATTGCTAATGGCTTCTTAATGCTCTAATTTTCAACATAGGCCTCTGTGGCTGGCATGGAGCCTGTGAGCAATTGTGTTTTTCAAAACCAATTTTCAAGTGATTGATTTTTACCATTTCAGTGGTTGCACTTGGAACAGTGGAACTTGTACACATATTGCAACGTAAAAGAAAACTATCTTCTCACATCAGCATGCCTGCAAGTTTGAGACTTAAAAAAAAGTAAAAAAAAAAAAAAACAGCAGTCCTAAAGCCCTACCAAGCTCAATTACTTTAGAAATTAAGCCACTGTAGTGGTGCTTTGGTGCTAGAACTATTCAAATATCATAGATTTGTATCTTAACTTAAAACCAAGTGCACATAAAATTTAATGTATTCAGTATGTATAATGAGGACTTAATGAAACTCCATACACGGACACCTTAGGCATAACTACAGACTTAAGTGCTATTCAGACTCTTAAGTGAGAATTGCACTCAGGACAGAGCTTACCACAAAACAGAGGCATGTCTCAGAATCTGAACTTGAAATTTAACACATTTTCTTGGGTGATATCGGCTTGAGTGAGGAGTTTGATGCAACCATAAACACCATGTGGATATTTATATGTTGAGCTATAAAACACTAAGACTTTAGTCTTAGTTTTTAGTTTGTCTTGCTTTTATGTTACATTTAACAGAAAATAAATATCAATTGGCTTCTTCAGCACATGTTTTCTATTCCTGAGTTTTTCAGGCTTAAAGGCAAGCATTTAAGTGTCTGGCAAACTGGGGTTTGAACCCAAATCTCCAGATTGAGAAATAGTGTAAGGTCCCCTGAGCCACCCTAATGGATGAACTGACCTTAATTGCAGACAGACAGTCACAAGAAGGTAGCTACAGAACTTTATTTTAGATGTGGCAAATTCCAGATAATGCAGGTTTTGCACCAAACAGGTCCCATATGAGATCTCGGTTTAAAAAAAAAGACACAGATGAGATGCCAAAAACTGAGAGCAGCAAAAAAGCATTAAGAAACTTAGGCACAGTGTCAAAATAGCAGTCAACCAGTTTCAAATTCAAGGTTTACATGTTCAGGAATACCATAAACTGTACAACTCAGTAAGGAACACAAGGTTAGGCACGCAATATATACCTCCACGCAAACTAGACACAGGTGTAAGCAATTAGCAACACAGACAAAAATGGCCAAAAATTAGTACATCTAGTGGTGTAAGAAAGGTACTGCAAAAAGGTATGAAAAAGTCCCAAATCGGGGATCGATTCAAGATGGCGGCATAGAGGACGGATGCAGTGAACCAAGCTCCTGTACATAATCCTACTTTTCACTCCAGATCCACACTAATTTGCCATAGAAACGACTACATTTACCTCCAATAACTAAACTAACAACTGGAGATGCCGCCGAAAAAAGCTGATGTAGGTGCAAGGGAAGATAGAGGTGGAAAGCCCACTTTATCAACAACACCTGTAGCTAACGCAGCTAGTCCTGCTAACGTTAGCCCAGACAAAGTCAACGCCGAAAAGCTGCCGACATGGTTTCATAAAGAATTTGCAAAGGGGTTCGACAAAAAGCCTTGCTGGACTGAAAGCTGAACCCTTTGGCCACCTCAGTGGATAAACTCATCAGCGACAACCGTGCACTAGGTCTACGTGTTAAAGAGATTGAAGGCAAGTAGGCCGACCACACCAATAGTCTCGACTTCCTACGCAACGACCTCAGAGATTATAAAAAGAAGACGGAGGAAGAAATTAGCAATCTCAAAGATAAACTCGACGACCTGGAAAACAGAGCCAGAAGGCAGAATCTGCGACTGGTTGGCTTCCCAGAGGGTGTAGAGGGGAGCAATGCCATCACTCTCTTACAAGAGTGGCTCCCAAAAATACTAGAGCTAGAGTCCGGGACCCCTATCGAGATCGAGTGGGCTCACCGCACACTCCAGCACTGACCTGATGATAGTGGCTGCCCCCGGGCCATGTTGATCAGGCTGCTCCGCTTCACAGATGTGACGAGGATCCTTGACATGGCACGGAAGAAAAGATCGCTCCAGTACAGTAACTCCGATATAATGGTATTCAGAGACATGTCCACAACTCTCTACAGAAAAAGGAAAGCCTTTGCACCACTGAAGAAGAAGCTACACGACCGCAATATATCCTTCAGGCTCCTCCATCCTACTAACTTGGTGATGGATCTCCCAGAGGGCAGACGTACTTTCACCTCCCCGGTGTCAGCTGAGAACTACCTGGGAAAGCATCACCCTGATGTGTTGACCTGAGCCCGGGACTCCAACCACCTGAGGTAACGAACCACATCGAGGCTTCATGTGCGAAATAAGATGGCATTGAAATCCGAGTAAGGTGGACTTCTTTTTTTTTGTTACTTTGTTTTGCTCTCTTCTTATTTGCCTCTTTTAATTTTACTCACTCCATAAGGACTATCTGCTGAACAGACAAACTAGCTGAGCGCACTGTGCGCAGGGCCGGATCGATTATGTGAGCAACAAGGGCGCTTGCCTGGGGGCCCCATGGCAATAAGAGTACAGGCTAAAAAATCTCTATTCCTCTGACTTTACATGAACATATTCTCTGTAATGCCAGTAGAATTACATCTCTTACTTCCATTAATCAAACTTTATTCAAATGTTTAATGCCCAAAACTTATTTATTTTAGATCTCTTTTGCAACATTTTTTTGACGAATTTTGGCAGGATACTCTGACTATTTGTTGTATTATTACTATTATTATTATTTTTAATTCTAATCCTCTATTTTATTTTGTCCTGCAACTTTTGGTCTCTCGACGCCCAGTGCATGTGATACTTAATGCCCGTCCCTTAGTTGGATCTCACTACTAAACTCGTTACCTCCAATTGGTTCTATGATAATTAGCCTCCTCAGATGTTAATTATAGAACTTTTTGAACCCTTTTCTGTTCTCATCTCATCTCATTATCTCTAGCCGCTTTATCCTTCTACAGGGTCGCAGGCAAGCTGGAGCCTATCCCAGCTGACTACGGGCGAAAGGCGGGGTACACCCTGGACAAGTCGCCAGGTCATCACAGGGCTGACACATAGACACAGACAACCATTTACACTCACATTCACACCTACGGTCAATTTAGAGTCACCAGTTAACCTAACCTGCATGTCTTTGGACTGTGGGGGAAACCGGAGCACCCGGAGGAAACCCACGCGGACACAGGGAGAACATGCAAACTCCGCACAGAAAGGCCCTCGCCGGCCCCGGGGCTCGAACCCGGACCTTCTTGCTGTGAGGTGACAGCGCTAACCACTACACCACCGTGCCGCCCCCCTTTTCTGTTCTGAATCTTTTAAATAATATGTTCATTAGTTCCTTGCCCATCACCAGTTGGGCTGTTTTGATGGCATCTCGCAATGGAGTTGTTTCTATCTGAAACCTTGGCACCTTACTTTAGATTAGGTAGTCTGGTTTTGGGGTGAGAGGGTTTTGAGGGAGGGCAGGGGGGCTACGGGTTTAGTAACCTCTCTGATTACCTTAGTTTCAGTTTTGACCTCATTAAACGATTCGTGTTTTATGGCACAGGATATTATTTTGTTTTTTATATTAACCAATGACACTTATTGTTTGTCTTACCATACTGATACCAGTTTAACTTACATGGCCAGATATGATGTATAGATTTCTAAGCTGGAATACCAATGGCATTAATCAACCTACTAAACACCAAAAAGTCCTTAACTTCATCAGAAAGCACAATGTTGACATTGCATTTCTGCAGGAATCTCATTTAACTGACGTAGAACATTGTAAGCTGGGCAAACAATGGCAAGGCCAAATTTACTACTCCTCATTTACTTCTCAAGCACGGGGAGTAGCTATTCTGTTGAGAAAAGGGGTAGCCTTCCAACTGGAATATTTAGAGAGGGATAAGAGGGGCCGATATGTCTTGGATAGAGGCTTTTTGGCCAATAAACCAATCACCATGCTCAACTTTTATGGACCAAATCAAGATGAAGCTGATTTATTTGTGAATCTTTTTTTCAAAATAAATTGCTCCCCCACCGAACTTATCATTGGGGGTAACTTTAATTTAGTATTGGACCCACACATGGATAGGTCCTCATTATCCTCTAAGCCTTTGTCCTCAGCAACCAAGATCCTTAAAAAAGAGTTGATAGATCTCAATCTGATCGATGTGTGGAGGGTGAAGCACACACACCTTCGCGAATACTCTTTTTACTCACATGTACACAACAGCTATTTCTGAATTGATATCTTTTTCATCCATGCAGGAATGGAGCACCTTGTTACGTCCTGTGAATATTTAGTTAAGATGCACTCAGATCACGCCCCTCTCCTACTTGACCTGAACAAACAGGACCAAAACAACAATCCTAAACGCTGGAGGTTCCCTACCCATTTGGTCAATGACAAGAATTTTGTTAAACTAATTAACGAGCAGATTGATTTTTTTCTCACTGCGAATAAAGGCTCGGCCTCCCCATCCATAATCTGAGAGTCCATGATGGCTTACATCAGGGGTTCCACAATTAGCTACTCCTCATGGAAAAAGAAGCAAAATTGAGCCCAAATTATGTCCCTGGAGACTGATATTAAAGCCCTCAAAAATGAACATTCTCACTCTCAAACATAGGCAATCTTAGACAAACTAATTGCCAAAAGAGCGGAATATGATGCGCTTACAACACGTGAGGTAGAAAATGCAATGGCTAGGCTGAAACAGCGCTATTATGAACAAGGTGACAAGTCTGGGAAGTTACTGGCCTGGCAGATTAGAAGAGAGAAGGCCGCCAGATACATTTCAGCTATTAAATCGCCAAGTGGAAATGATGTGGTCCGCAATCCACAACACATTAATCAGGCTTTCACAGAATTCTACAAAACCTTGTACTCTTCTCAGGGTGAGAAGAATCGTGACATGCACAGCTTTCTGGACTGCTTGGATATTCCAAAGGTACCAGAAGGAGCTCAGATTAACCTTGAAGATCAAATATCCAAACAAGAGATGCTAGATGTTCTGATTAGATTGCCGGGGGGAAGGCCCCTGGCCCTGACGGCTTTACAATTTACTTTTTAAAAAAATTTGCAGAAAAACTAATTGATCCCCTCTTAGAGATGTTTAACCATGCAATTGAAAACAACCAATTGCCTCAAACACTGGAACGAGCCCTCATCATTGCCCTCATCATTAAGAAGTTTGAAGATAATGACCACAAGTTTGGAGTCTGTACCACATACACTCATTTTTTTTCCAAGTGTTTTTCAAGGGTTTGCTTAAACTGTTTTTGAGAGTTTTTATTTAGTGGTGTTTGGTGAAATAATTTCCCTTAAATTTAAAATAACAGGAAAATAAGAAACAATCAAAAAGTAATGTTTCAAAGCTGTTTATTAATTCTTCGTACTGCACAAACTAGCCCCATCCTTTTGGCTACCAGCGGAGCTAGCTGGTAGATCAGACTTTTGCCATAGCCGGTCGGCAAAACAGCGAAAACGTCCTTCTTGAAAAGGAATGAGCGGAGAGCCTCTTCCTGCTCATGTTTCAATGAAAACTCCAAGTCTAATTCTTCTAAAACTGATTCCAAAGCGGAGTCAAATGCGCGCTGTTCACTAGCCCATAGCCATCTTTCCTGCTGTGCTTTCTCCAGCGTTGTGCAGCTTTGTCATCACTCCTGCAAAAGCCCACCCAAAGAATCCAAACAAAAACCTTGCATTGTGATTGGCAGGCACGATTTGATGCCCGGGGTGTTTTTGTTTATATGGTGCGAGGCTAGACCCACTCGCTAGGCAAAAATATTTTTTGGCCACTAGGCGGGTGGGTCTAGTTTACTAGGCTAATTAAGAACTGTATCTTTGAAAACTTCTCTAAAAAGTGACTCCTTTTCTGGCTTTGCAATAATCCAGCACTTTTTTGCGTTTGGAAAATAACCGAGGTCTGGACCGAGTGCATTGAGAGCATCCCACCATTGCTTAACTTCTAAAATAGTGCCCTCTCCACTAGCATCGTTTGTAAACCAGCATTGCTTTGCATCTGACATGGCCTGTAGACTAGTAATCAAGGGCTGGATACTAAGAGCATATAGTCCCATAGCAAGAGGGTCACCTTGAGTTGTTCCTTCAGCAGATATGATCTCTTTACTACCGGTAATAAATAACCAGGTGGGATGTCTGTAGGTGTTTTACACTGCAATGATAGGACAGAGAATGCGGATATTATGTAAAGCTGCTGCCCTATTAAGGGCATTAAATGCATTAGACGCATCTATGAATAAAACCGCATCGGTATCATCTGCTTCGAAGATCCTATGCATAGCATGTATTGCAGCCTCGCTCCCTGATTTCTGTCCTGCACATAATTGTAATGAGCCGCTTGCCTCAACAACATCCCCCTTAGCTATGTTCATAACGCACTTCCCGCATATCCTCCTTATCACCTCCCCCACTCCTATTGGCCGCACAGCACCCTCCCCTTTATCTAGGGGGATGAGGCGACTCGCTACTAACGGCTCTATGGTCGAAGGATCAATATACTGAGTGCATAGAGTCTTTGCCATTGTAGCTATCACCTCACACAGCTTCGTCGATGACTGTTTAAACGATTTACAAGCAAGCATTCATCTGAAGCCATTCGTGTCCACACCACAGGGACCCCCTGCACCTTTTGTTCTTAAAGCAGCTTGTCTAACCATTTCACCATTAATCCCAGAGTAAATTGATTCCGGAAACTCATCATCAATCGGCCCAAACAAAAGTGAGCCCAATTTAGCTGGTTGAGGATTGGGGTGTTTTAGCCATAATTGCGCCATAACTTCATCGATCAGCGGTAGTACGCCCCCACTGGTACTTTCGCTCAAGAAGCACAGTGCTGAATTTATCTGCCCCTCAAACACGAGTTTGGTGAACACTTTCAATTTATCTGGTGAATCTGCGGATCTGAGTTTTCCTATTCGACTTTGAATAATCCGACCCTTGCGCAGCAACTTGTTAATTTCCCCATCTTTCCACTGTACAAGACGCTTTGACAACAACTCCTGGTGCTCTTTGGCTTTAGATTTGGGACTAGGCTTTTGAAGGCCTACAGCAAGCAACACAAATGCAGCTTTCAACGCTATGTGTTGGCAATTAGCACCATTATTCCAATCATTAATATGCAACGTAACTTGATCTATAAAGTCTCTCCCTATTCTACCATAGGGGACGATAAATGCATTCTTTCTCCAAGTCACAATCTCATTATAAGCATCAGTTATGACTGAAGTTTGCAAAGCAATATTGTTACCGTCGCTCCGTTTTCCCCAGTTTATAGTTTTTGGTTTACAGACGCTAATATATTCAGGAACGGAGCCGAGCGCTGGACAATTACCTTCGCTTTGCTGTATTGTCTGGCTTTGTCGTTCCGCCATCTGATCAAAACTAGCTCCTGGGATTTGTTGCAAAGTAGTAGTCATATGCAAATCTTGATTCACGGTAGTTATTAAATTAGCATGACGTAGCTCTAACAAACTCACCGCTTCAAGATAAGCATTTTGACTTGTGTTTCTTTGATTTCCAGGCCCTGATTCTTGCTGAGAAAACATAATAAGGTTCTCTGGTATTCACTTCCGTTCAAGTCGCCCCGTTCACGGTCGCAACCCGAAACTCCATCCACTTGACTCTTCCCCGCCAAACCATACTCCATTTTCTCAAGCCTAGATGCTTGATCCCGTAAATTCTGGCTCCTGATTCCTAGATGCTCATATCCTCTCTCCTCCCATAGCTGTTTCATAACTTCAATATAACCCTTTTTCCTACCATTTTCGTTACATGGCAGAGTATCTGATGCCACAAGTTCCTTTGCTCTCTTCTTGCATTCGAGTAAATCCCGATTCATTTGCTCCATCCATTTTTGTTTCATTCGTGATTTCGCAGACATCTCGTTCTTCCGGGTCCGCTGATTCTCCTTCACTGGGATTCACTTAGCTATTGCAATAAGGACCCACACCTCGATCTCAGGGGTCAGGGTTGGAAATGCAAACCATGTTATCTCTTTGTATGCGGACGATATGATCCTATTTTTGACAAATTTATCCACCACCCTGCCGGCTCTTGTAGACTTGCTTAATACATATAGTGAAATATCTGGATATAAAGTGAATATGCAAAAAAGTGTGGCCTTACCCCTTAACCTGCCAGCTGAACAAATTCCACAGGAAAACTTCCCTTTTCAATGGAATGCTCAGAGTGTCACGTATCTGGGCTTAGAGATTCCCACGCAGTTAGATAAGACTTTCTCACTTAATTATGACACACGGTTAAGGAAGGTGGAGAAGGACCTGGAGAGATGGATGCAACTACCCATCTCTCTGATAGGGTGCATGAATTGTATAAAGATGAACTTGCTGCCACGATTTCTCTACCTGTTTCAAACCCTTCCCATATCAGTCCCAACTAAATTTTTCAAGAAACTAGAAGGTGTGAGATCCAGGTTTATATGGAGGGGGAAAGTACCCAGAATTAAAATTAAGACTCTGTATAACACTCCCCAACACAGCGGGCTGAAACTCCCCAATTTCAAATTTTTTTACTGGGCTGCTCAGCTAAGAACTATCTGGTTCTGGCAGACAGAGATGCCCAATCCTCCAGCTTGGAAGCAAATAGAGCAATTCCATGCAGCTGATGTGCCACTGGCTGGTATCCCCTTTATTAAATCCTATCATACTTTGAAGGATGGCACAGATAATCCATTTATCAACCATACGTCTAAATTATGGTCAGTTATACAACTACGCACCCGTAGTGTGAAACTATTCATAACAGCACCCCCTTTCATAATAACCCTGCACTACCACCTGTACTAAGAGATGGTCTCACTAAGAGGTGGCACAGCATGGGAATTAAAACATTTTGCGACCTTTATGAAAATAATACATTCAAATCCTTTGAATAGTTAAAAGATACCTTCAATCTCCCTGCTGTACATTTCTTTAAATACCTGCAGGTCAGACATTTCATTTGCTCTCAACAGGGTGGGCGCCCAACCCCTCTAGAATCTCCTGTAACTGATAACATTCAACGCTCTTAGGACATTCAACACCCTAAGGGCATGGTGTCCTTGATGTATAGCAGAATACTGGACTTCCTGGCAAATAAAAATCTGAAATCTAGAGCTAAATGGGAATAAGATCTCGGTTTCACCTTTAAAGACTGTGATTGGGAAGCGCTGTGTAGTGCAGCTCAAAATTTCTCATATAAAAGTCGTCATAGGCTTCTGCAGGTTAATCTCATTCATAGAATCTATCTCACACCAGAGAGATTTCATAAAATGTACAGTACGATTTCTGAACTTTGCCCTAGGTGTAAGGTTGCAATAGGAAGTCTTATCCATATGTTTTGGGATTGTGCAAATTTGAGACAATTTTGGGATCACATTCTGGATGCACTCAAGGGCATCACAGGGCTTGAGATTCCTCACTCACCAAGACTGATTTTGCTAGGGGACTTATCTGTTTTACCTACTGACAAGATAAGGAAAACACATTGTATTAGACTGTCCCTAATTGCTGGAAACAAATGCATTGCTATGTTGTGGAAAAGTGAAAACCCACCTGCTGTCTCAATGTGGCTTAAGGAAGTTGCATCATACATGGCCTCTGAAAAAATGATGTTCAATATGAAAAAGAAACCCCATCTCTTTGACAAATGCTGGAGTGACCTTAAAATGTATCTGGATAACTTTTTACAGTTAACTAGTTGCGTTCTGCCAATGATGTGATGGTGGTCGTTGGTTGTAGCACACCTGTAGAAGTAGCTGTGCTTCTCCATTGCCAATGTCATGTCCTATGCTGCACATAATTTACTGTGCTTTGTATTTTCTTTATCTTTTTATGGTTTTAATTTATTTTCTTTATTATTTATTTAACTAATGTATTTAGTTATCATTTAATTGATTATTATTGTTATTATTCCTTTTTATCTATTTTTTATTTATTTATTTATTTTCTTTAGGGATGAAGGCAAGAGTTGGCCTATGGGGTCTGGCTTGGGGGGGGGGAGGGGTCTGGGTGGAATTTGAAGCTCTATTGCTGTTATTGATGCTGTGAACTGTATATGAAAAAATGTGAATAAATAAATTGTTAAAAAAAAGAAAAAGTCCCAAATCCTGACAGTAAGAGGTGTTTAAAAGTGGTGGTCTCAACACTTTTGAAAACCTTATCTCTGGAGGCTTCTAATCAAGAAACATCTGGTGACTCTGAAGGCATGACAAACACACAGGTGCTTTTAATAATCTGAATTGACTGCCCAGAAAATCAGCTTATGTACCTGCGTAAACCAATTCTGAATACAAAAAACTTTCCTCATGCCAGATTTGAGTATTTCAGACACATCTGATTTCCTGAGATTCTTCACACACAACAGTTTCTAGAGTTTACACAGAATGGCATGAAAAATAAGAAACCTCCAGCAAGTAGTAGTTCTGTAGGTGGAAATGCCTCATTAATTAGAGAGATCAGAGGAAAATGGCCAGATTAGTTTGAGCTGACCTGAAGGCTACAGTAACTCAAATAACCACTCTTTGCAATAGTGGTAAGCAGAAAAGCATCTCAGAACACACAATACATTGAAACTTGAGGCAGATGGGCAACAGCAGAAGACCACATCACCTTCCACTCTTGTCAGCCAAGAACAGGAATTTGAGGCAATAGTGGGAACAGGTTTACCCAAACTAGACAGTTAAAGATTGGAAAAAGACCAGGTGATTCAAGAAAACTCTTGTGACCTTGCAGACTTTTGATAATCTGAATGAACTGCCCAGAAAATCAACTTAAGTACCTGCATAAACCAACTCTGAATTCAAGGAACTTTCCTTGTGTAAATACTGATGTAAGATTTGAACTTTAAAGTGGCCACTGTGATACATTTCTCTCTCAGCTTCACTGTTTGTGTAATGAGACTGAAGATTGCACTTTTGAGGACTAAGATCAATGTTGTTATTGCTGGTATGTAACTTTCTAACCTTCTGGTACCTAACCTTCCACATTCTCTAGAGTTGCTTCATATTTTTCTTAAGTAACCTGTTGAGTAAGCCCTCATATTTTTCTGGCTACTTGTACCCCTTTCATCTTGAGATATCACCATGGCAGAAACAGGCATACATGTCAACCTTTGGCCAATCAAACCTGTATAACCAACCTCCAAAATCCTTATTTCCCTTATAAAATCCTTATAAGATGCAAATTAAAATAATTTACCTAAAATTTGAATGATAATTAACAATGATATATCCCAGTTACTTTTTATTCAATATTAATAACAAACCTTCAGAATGAATACAAAGCTCCAATGTTTGACAAAAACACAAAGTGTCACTCTAATGTTCTGAATTGTACTCCATGACAGCTTTTTTAGCACTCTGCACCAATACCTCACTAGGCTGCATGTCACAGCAAGTGTCTAGCTGTGTTGATCTTACACTGCAGTAGGCCAGGTCAGTGTGTCTGCAGTCAGGTTCTTTCTGCTCTCTGTGTGTATTTTCCTGACTTGAGAGAAAACTCTCTCACAGTCAGCATTATTGTGGGGTAAACAGAGCACTGCCTAACTTGAACTAAAACACCCACTACCTTGTGATTTCTGTCTTTTCCAGTTGTTAGCATATCAGTTTTTGAGCGCGCAAATACTGTCATCAGTGGCTGATTTTGCCTTTGGCTTGCATTCTGCTGATGTAGTTTCGATTTGAAATGTTCTTTCACATCATACACTCCTGATGCTGCAACTTTGATGTCACGCACACACAGTGTGCAGTGTGTGTATTCATTTTTGGAGGCTGCCGGTTGGATTATGCCATTGAAAAGGTCCTTCCATTCAGGGAGAAACCTACACCTGTACCGCTGTATTGTGTTTTGAATTTCTTTGCCTGAGTGCCCATTCAGAATCTTTTTAGTTGCTATTGAAAGTCGCTCAGGTGGAAATACGCTTTTCAAACAAAATGTTACTTCACGGTTGGCGGGATTCTCGCAATGCGGTGTGCGCATGATCAAAAGTGGAACGAAGTCTCGCTACCACAAGATAACGCGCGATTTCATAAGACTCTTTACTGGCTGTGTTGCAAGGATGAACGGCGGTGGAACAGAGAGAGCCGGAAAACTTCTTCCTCCAAAAGTATATATTTTTATTTTTTTCTATTTTCTAAACTTTTCTTAAAATAGTACAAATATTTACAGTGCACCAACCAAAGGCTCAAATTGCCAAAAAGAAAACTATACAAACAAAATAAGAAACCACAAAAATAAAGAGGCTTCAAGTTTGCCAGACTAAATTAAAAAGACCCTGAACAAAACTATTAGTCAGCCAAACCACAGTACCTTCAAACAAGATGTTCCAACCACAACTGAGGCTCTGGAGCTACTGCAGAGCTTACATCCCCGCAGCCCCGCCCACAGTGGAGCCCAAATTGCAAAATTAATCAATCAACTAAATAATGACATCCTAAATACAAAACAACAATTTAAAGAAACAAACACAACATATACAAACATCCAAAATAATTTTCTTTAACCAAAAACCCTTCAGTGCATAGTAAAATACATGTTTCCCCAACACCAGTAAAACACCCCCATTAAAATAATCCGTTCTACCAAACACCCGCGAAACCCCTCCATAACAAGCCAATGGTACAGTCCCTCGGTTTCCCACAACAAACAGGAAGTGTGTGGAGCTCGCGTGATGAGTTACTGAAAACTGTTTTGTGTTATAAAAATGCTAGAACTAAATAAACTTGATGTTAGAAATAACCGGTTTGTACGTGTGTTTCCTAGACCAGAGACAACGCTTAACAGATCGGAGATGAAAATGCTTAGAAATGTGTGATGTGTTTTACATATGAGTGGAGCCAAACAAATGTTACTAGAATGCCAGTAGGCCTTTCCCTGTACTCGCAACAAATGCTGCTCTCGTTAGAAACTATGGCAAACGGTGGAGTATGAAATGCTTGAAAACCAGTAATACCCATACAGAAAACAGTAATGGAAATGAAGTGCAACTCACAGCGACAGGTCAGCCAAGATGTTTGAACGTTGCCGGCAGATTGCTGCCTATGCGCTGTGCGCTTGCGTGAGAGGTGTGTGTGTGTGAAGGTGTGTGTGCGCGAGCATCACGGCTCACTCCGTGACAGGCTGTTTGTGCTTTCTGTGGTGTACAGTACGTTTGTAAATGTTATGCGCTCTTTCATCATCGTGGGAATTGATTATAGCTCTAAATAAATATTGAAGTTTTTTTAAAGAATCCATATAACTTTATTTGTACGTCCATACGGTATACTACGTTTATTGAATCAAATCCGTATAAAATACGGACATTCCGTATAGGTTGACATGTATGAATAGGTTCAAGATGAAAACAGCAAAAATTAATTAATTTGGATGGTTCTTGTATGATTATATTATTGTTTTGCTGTACTACTAGAATAAGATGGATAAACATCACACTTATTACTGTATACCAGGGGTTCTCAACCTTTTCTGCTTTGAGGCCCACCTATTCATACTTGTAACAAGTCGGGGTCCATAAAAAAGATCCCCAACTATTTTGGCTCATCTATTCTATTAGAATCTAATAATATATTGTAAAGTGTATTAATAGGATGCAACATCACTCCCTGTTACAGATGGGAGCCCAGGAATTAAATAAATGCAATAAAAACAAACTGATGCACACACCAAAATGTGCAGGGCAGGGATAATTAAGGAACAGGTTTGGGAAGCTTATATAATCCTTTAAATCCAGTTACACATTTTGATTAAATATACAATACTATGCAAAAAAGGCACATGTAAAGCAAAGACGTCTTCAAAAATAATGAAATTAAAATTTTCTATTATAGCAGTAAACAGCAATAATATAAAGAAAATCAATATTTGACATGACAAACCATATCAGGTATACAAGACTGCACTGAAAATTCTTGTTTTTATTTTCTTTGATCTTAATAGACCATTAACACTGCATAAATTAATTTAAAGCTAAATGAAATATGTGGAAGAGCGCTTTCAGAGCCTTTGACTGCTCATCACGATCCAATCCCACTCAGCTACTTTAGAGTCAGATTAGCAGCTCACAGCAGCTCTAAGACTCAAATAACAAACTCTTTGCAGCCATGGTGAGCAGAAAAGCATCTCAGAATGCACAGTACATTGAGCTTTGAGGCAGATGGGCTACAAATAAAAGACCACATCATGTCCCGGTCCTGTCAGCCAAAAAAAAAAAGGAATCTGAGGCTACAGTGGGGACAAGTTCACCCAAACTAGACAGTTGAAGACTGGAAAAAGAACATGAGATGTACATTCACTGAGCACATTATTAGGAGCACTATACAGTACTAATACTATGTAAGTCCTCCTTTTGCCCTCAAAACAGCCTCGATTCTTCATGGCATGGATTCCACAAGATGTTGGAAACATTTCTTTGAGATTCTGGTCCATGTTTACATGATTGCATCATGCACTTTCTGGAGATTTTTCTGGTACATTTTCATGCTGTGAATCTCATGTTCTTCCACATCCCAAAGGTGTTCTATTGAATTCAGGTCAGCTGACTGGGAAGGCCACTGAAGAACTCTGAACGCATTGTCATGTTCATGAAACCAGTTTGAGATGTCTTTGTGACATGGTGCATTATCATGCTGGAAGTAGCCATTGTAGTAAAACGTGGCCCTGTGGTTGGTATTTAAGGACCCAAAGTGTGCCCAGAAAACATTTGTCACACCATTACACCACCTCCACCAGCCTGAACTGTTGACAAAGCAGGCTGGGTCCATGGATTCATGCTGTCAACATCAAATTCTGACCTTACCATCTGTATGTCTCAGCAGAAATCAAGATTCATCAAATGAGGCTATGTTTTTTCCAGTCTTCCGCTGTCCAGTTTTGGTGAGCCTGTTCCCACTGCAGCCTCAACTTTCTGTTCTCAGCTGAGAAAAATGGAACCTGACGTGGTCTTTTGATGCTGTAGTCAATCTGCCTCAAAGTTCAACATGTTATGCATTCTGAGATGCTTTCCTGCTCACCACAGTTGTACAGAGTGGTTGTCTGAGTTACTGTAGCTTGAACCAGTATGGCCATTCTCCATTGACCTCTCTCATCAGCAAGGTATTTCCATCTGCAGAACTGCCACTCACTGGATGCTTTTTTCCTTATTGCACTATTCTGAATAAACTCTAGAGACTGTTGTGTGTGAAAATTCCAGGAGATCAGCAGTTATACAATTACTGAAACCAGTCCGTCTGGTGGGTGGCATGATGGTGTAGTGGTTAGCACTGTCGCCTTACAGCAAGAAGGTCCTGGGCTGGTGAGGGCCTTTCTGTGTGGAGTTTGCATGTTCTCCCTGTGTCTGCGTGGGTTTCCTCCGGGTGCTCCGGTTTCCCCCACAGTCCAAAGATATGCAGGTTAGACTAATTGGTGGCTCTAAATTGACCGTAGGTGTGAATGTGAGTGTGAATGGTTGTTTGTCTCTATGTGTCAGCCCTGCAATGACTTGGCAACTTGTCCACGGTGTACCCCGCCTCTTGCCCATAGTTGGCTGGGATAGGCTCCAGCTTGCCTGTGACCCTGTAGAACAGGATAAGCGGCTACAGATAATGGATGGATGGACAGTCCATCTGGCACCAATAATTGTGCCACTGTCAAAATCATTGAAATCATACACACACACACACACACACACACACACACACGATGGTTGATGTGAACATGACCTGGAGCTGCTACCAAAAACTGACAACTGAATTTGGGGAGAAAATTCCTTAATACTATTAAAATTATCTTGCTGCATGGACAGATCATTTTACTTGACAAGACATCTTGGAATAAGTTGGCTACAATCTAGAACTACTTTTAATAATCTCAGAGTTGGTGTCTTGTATTCTTCTACACTGCAAAAATTATATCTTAACAAATTAGAATATCTTGAATATAGTTGAAACAATCTAGCATGTCCTATTAGAAGGATACAAGACACCAACTCTAAGATTATTAAAACTAGTTCGAGATTGTAACCAACTTATTCCAAGATTTCTTGTCAAGTTAAATTATCTGTCCATGCAGCAAGATAATTTCACTGGTATTAAGGAATTTTTTCCTCAGATTCAGTTTTCAGTTTTTTGCAGTGTATGCATTGCACTGCTGCTACACAATTGACTGATTAGATAGTTAACTGCATGAGAAAGTAAGAGTGCAAGTGTTCCTGTACTCAGTCAGTGTATTTCTACTGTTGTAGAAATCTGCCTCAAGTCTAGATGTGATGTGTTGTACATTCTGAGATGCTACGGATCATTTCATTATACTACACAAATGCTCTTCAGAAGACTCATCTCTCTCTCTCTCTCTCTCTCTCTCTCTCTCTCTCTCTTCTCCTACCATCAGGAGCAAAATTACTACCTTTTAGATGACCATTATTATGCCTCCAGAGTCTAGCTTAATGTGCTTATTGAGTAACGAGCATTAATAATATAAGCACATTTTTAATCTCCCATTATTAAGGTGAAACCAAACACATACATTCGCCTACATATACAAATCCATACACCTTTTCTGTCTTTATTCACTTAATGTTTGAAAAGACATAGTATAAAGTTCTGCTTTCACACTGTGTCACACACACACACACACACACACACACACACACACACACACACACACACACACACACACACACACACATCTCCCCCAGACCTCACACAGACATGTCTTGCCTCACTGCCTCATTAACCCTGTCTGGCTGACAACTTCCTGACATGAGCATCCTGTTTCCTGAGATCTACTTTCCTCCACCCTCGTCTTTTACCAAGTGTTATGGAAAAATGAGTAATAAGGGTAAAAATAGCCAAGTAAAAAAGAAAGATGTTATTAAAATCTGCCTGGGAAGGTTTGCAGTCATCCAGGTCATTTTATAATCTAGAAAGACTTTTATAATATGGCTGCTCAGATTCCAGAGTAGTTGTTTCAGTTTCATGTACTCTGATCTTGGCAGTTTACCATTAACTGTAGCTCATCTGTTGTGGCCTTCAAAGTTCCACATTTTCCATCTTGTCTACCAATAGAGTAGATATCATTTGGACAGTGGTTCACTCTCAGCATAGCAGTATCGCTGACATGGTAGTATGTGTTGTGCTGATGTGAGTGCATATAAGACACATGACTCAAAAGTCTGCCATAGGCATTCAACTGAGAAAAAATTGAATGAGTGTGAAGGACAAATCATGTGATTTAAACTATTTTCATCCTCATCAAACCATTCAATGAATTCTTGTATCCTGTAGATGAGGGCAGGTTTACCCTGGAACAGGCCATGTCCATCAGGATAGAAATGTTTTTGCATAAATTAATATAAAAGTGATCAGTCAGAATAACTTTGTATTGCTTTCCCGATAAGGGGATGAGTAGAATCAAAGTATGCCAATATTTATTTACTTCTTCATATAAAAACTCGTTTCCAGATATTATATTTTGCTAGTGCTTCCTGCTTGCTTTGATAATAAGCTTAAATTACTGAGTTGCCTCTGAAGTTCATTTACGGCTAATTACTGTACACGTAGGTATATACAAACAGTCATTAACATTCAGCCGTTATGTACACATATAAACATAAAATAAAACCTGAATTTTCTACTTGATTACCCTGTTTTATTGCTAGCACACTAAGCAAATGAGAAATAATCTCCTGTAGCCACATGTCAAGACAGAAACGAGAGCTGCAAGACCTGTTGAAATGGGCTTTAGCTACAAAGACAGGAACATGGTGTCCTGTCAAGTCAAGTCAAGTTTATTTGTATAGCGCTTTTAACAATAAACATTGTCGCAAAGCAGCTTTACAGAATTTGAACGACTTAAAACATGAGCTAATTTTATCCCTAATCTATCCCCAATGAGCAAGCCTGCGGCGACAGTGGCAAGGAAAAACTCCCTCAGACGACATGAGGAAGAAACCTCGACAGGAACCAAACTCAAAAGGGAACCCATCCTCATTTAGGCAACAACAGACAGCATGACTACAACATTAACAGTTTTAACATGAAGACAGTTTCGTTGATGTTGTAACTCTTCATTGATGGAAACTTGAGTGCAAAACTGTTCATGACAACTGCAGTCCTAAAGTTAGCAAGTCAACTGTAGTCCTCAGCCATAAAAGCATGACTGTAAGAGTCCAGAGCATCCTCCAGGTGTAACATTCAACTGTCCTCATGGGGCCATCCTCCACAGAAGTGATGCAATAAGACTCCAACCAGACACAGGGCACCAGGATGGATCAAGCAGGTCCGAGGGGCAGAAGAGGTCAGCATCTCGATCCCAGGACCGACATGTAACTCAGAGGGATAGGTGGGGGGAGAAAACACAGGTTGTTAGGTATGCCCTAAAAATGACACAAATATTAAGTCTGTGTGGTGGGCTCACAGAGACGAGAGTCTTGACATCAGGCATAATACACAACAATGGCATGTTAATATGGTTAAAAAATATCATGACCTGCTCTGGCTGGATGCTTGATTGGGTGATGGGAGCACACTCCTCAGCAATGATGGGATGCAGATGGGACCCTTAGGTCTGGCCAAGACAATTCAATTACATTTCACTGGGTCTGGGACATGCGACAGAATGTCTGACGGCCGATTCCCTGCAGGCTACGATAGCCAGTTGAGGTCTCCACCCTCTCCACCAAAAGATCTCCTGTTGACTCCATGTAACTCAGAGGGACAGATTTGGGGGGAGAGAGAGAGAGAGAGGGAAAGAAAATACAGGTTGTTAGGCATGCCCAATGTCACCTGAATAAGTAGGAACAGTATACATATTGCACTGAGTACAAGCAGGGACTCTGGCAACTAACTATGACAGCATAACTAAAAGGGGAGAGCTAGAAGGTAACACAGGCATGAGGGAGCCCCGGGACATAAAGCAGCCAGCCACTACACCGTCAACAAACTCGAGTGAGCAAGCGAGTGGGGACTGACAGCATCCATACATCCCAGTTTACCAAAACACTCTATGTCTGAGGACCCTCCAGATCTACACCTTTACCTCATAAACACCATTAACAAAAGGCTTGACTAAACAGATATGTTTTCAGCCAAGACTTAAATGCTGAGACTGTGTCTGATTCCCGAACATTACTTGGAAGGCTGTTCCATAACTGTGGGGCTTTGTAAGAAAAGGCTCTGCCCCCTGATGTAGCCTTCACTATACAAGGTACCAGCAGATAGCCTGCACCTTTTGATCTACGGTAAATAGGCATGGCGGGTCATAGAGGACCAGAAGTTCGCTCAGGTACTGTGGTGCGAGACCATTTAGTGCTTTAAAGGTCAATAGTAGTATTTTATAATCAATACGAAATTTGATTGGGAGCCAATGCAGTGTGGATAAGACAGGCGTGATGTGGTCATATTTTCTAGTTCTAGTAAGGACTCTTGCTGCTGCATTTTGAACTAACTGGAGCTTGTTTATGCACTTATTGGAACATTCAGACAGTAAGGCATTACAATAATCCAACCTGGAGATAACGAAAGCATGAACTAGTTTTTCCGCGTCATGTAGTGACATTAAATTTCTTATCTTAGCAATGTTTCTGAGATGAAAGAAAGCTATCCGGGAAATGTTATCAATGTGAGTTTCGAATGAAAGACTGGGGTCAATAATCACCCCGAGGTCTTTTACTGCTGCACATGAAGAAACAGAAAGGCCATCCAGAGTCACTGTGTAATCAGAAAACTTACTTCTATCTGTATGTGGTCCTAGTACAAGTACTTTAGTCTTGTCAAAGTTAAGCAGAAGGAAATTAATAAGCATCCAGTGTCTAATGTCCTTAACACATTCCTCAATTCTATAAAGCTAGTGTCTCTCATCAGGTTTTGCAGAAACGTACAACTGTGTATCATCAGCATAACAGTGGAAACTAATACAATGTTTATGAATAATATCACCCAGAGGTAACATATATAGAGAAAAAAGCAGTGGACCCAAGACAGAACCATGTGGAACACCAAACTTTACCTCAGTACGTCTAGAAATATCACCATTTATATCAACATACAGTACTGATAACGATCAGTTAAATAAGAGCTGAGCCAGGAGAGGGCCATTCCCTTAACTCCCACAACATTTTCTCGTCTATCCAGGAGAATGGAATGATCAATGGTATCAAATGCTGCACTAAGGTCAAGCAACACAAGCAGCAAGACACAGCCCTGATCAGACGCCAACAGTAGGTCGTTTACTACTTTAACCAAAACTGTTTCTGTGCTGTGATTAGGTCTAAATCCTGACTGATACATTTCATGGATATTATTCCTATGTAAATATGAGCATAACTGCTGTGCCACAGCTTTTTCAAGGATCTTGGAGATCAAGGGGAGGTTTGATATTGGCCTATAATTGGACAGCTGACAGGGATCAAGGTCAGGTTTTTTAATCAGGGGTTTGATAACTGCTAGTTTAAAGGATTTGGGTACATAGCCAATCGTGAGAGAAGAATTTATTATTTTTAGAAGCGGTTCAATTACTTCAGGTATTATCTGTTTGAATAGACATGTAGGTAAGGGATCTAGTACGCAAGTTGAGGCTTTTGATGCTGAGATTAATGAAAGTAATTCAGTTTCTTTAAGGGGAGTAAAACATTCTAATTGATGATCTGATACAGTTATATAGTTAACTACAAGGTCACTTTCATTGTCTGACCTTAAATTAGTAGTTTGAATTTTTTGTCGGATATTCTCAATTTTGTCATGAAAAAAATTCATGATGTCCTGGATGTTTTTACATATTTTGGTGAAAATCTCATGGTCCAAGGGTTGCACATCCATCCATCCATCCATCCATCCATCCATCCATTATCTGTAGCCACTTATCCTGTACAGGGTTGCAGGTACAGTGGTGCTTGAAAGTTTGTGAACCCTTTAGAATTTTCTATATTTCTGCATAAGTATGACCTAAAATATCATCAGATTTTCACACAAGTCCTAAAAATAGATAAAGAGAACCCAGTTAAACAAATGAGACAAAAATATTATACGTGGTCATTTATTTATTGAGGAAAATGATCCAATATTACATATCTGTGAGTGGCAAAAGTATGTGAACCTTTGCTTTCAGTATCTGGTGTGACCCCCTTGTGCAGCAATAACTGCAACTAAACGTTTCCAGTAACTGTTGATCAGTCCTGCACACTGGCTTGGAGGAATTTTAGCCCATTCCTCCATACAGAACAGCTTCAACCCTGGGATGTTGGTGGGTTTCCTCACATGAACTACTCGCTTCAGGTCCTTCCACAACATTTTGATTGGATTAAGGTCAGGACATTGACTTGGCCATTCCAAAACATTAACTTTATTCTTCTTTAACCATTCTTTGTTAGAACAACTTGTGTACTTATGGTCATTGTCTTGCTGCATGACCCACCTTCTCTTGAGATTCAGTTCATGGACAGATGTCCTGATATTTTCCTTTAGAATTTGCTGGTATAATTCAGAATTCATTGTTTCATCAATAATGGCAAGTCGCCCTGGGCCAGATGCACCAAAACAGGCCCAAACCATGATACTATCACCACCATGTTTCACAGATGGGATAAGGTTCTTATGCTGGACTGCTGTGTTTTCCTTTCTTCAAACATAATGCTTCTCATTTAAACCAAAAAGTTCTATTTTGATCTCATCCGTCCACAAAACATTTTTCCAATAGCCTTCTGGCTTGTCCATGTGATCTTTAGCAAACTGCAGATGAGCAGCAATGTTCTTTTTGGAGATCAGTAGCTTTCTCCTTGCAACCCTGCCATGCACACTATTGTTGTTCAGTGTTCTCCTGATGGTGGACTCATGAACATTAACATTAGCCAATGTGAGAGAGGCCTTCAGTCGCTTAGAAGTTACCCTGGGGTCCTTTGTGACCTCGCCAACTATTACATGCCTTGCTCTTGGAGTGATCTTTGTTGGTCAACCACTCCTGAAGAGGGTAACAATGGTCTTGAATTTCCTCCATTTGTACACAAGCTGTCTGACTGTGGATTGGTGGAGTCCAAACCCTTTAGAGATGGTTTTATAATCTTTTCCAGCCTGATGAGCATCAACAATGCTTTTTCTGAGGTCCTTTGTTCGTGCCATGATACACTTCCACAAATGTGCTGTGAAGATCAGACTTTGATAGATCCCTGTTCTTTAAATAAAACAGGGTGCCCACTCACACCTGATTGTCATCCCATTGATTGAACACACCTGACTCTAATTTCACCTTCAAATGAACTGCTAATCCTAGAGGTTCAATACTTTTGCCACTCACAGATATGTAATATTGGATCATTTTCCTCAATAAATAAATGACCAAGTATAGTATTTTGGTCTCATTTGTTTAACTGGGTTCTCTTTATCTACTTTTAGGACTTGTGTGAAAATCCGATGATGTTTTAGGTCATATTTATGCAGAAATATAGAAAATTCTAAAGAGTTCACAACCTTTCAAGCACCACTGTAAGCTGGAGCCTATCCCAGCTGACTATGCACAAGAGGCGGGGTACACCTTGGACAAGTCGCCAGGTTATCGTAGGGCTCACACAAAGACAAACAACCGTTCACACTCACATTCACACCTACAGTCAATTTAGAGCCACCAATTAGCCTAACCTGCATGTCAATTGACTGTGGGGAAAACCAAAGCACCCAGAGGAAACCCAGGCAGACATGGGGAGAACATGCAAACTCCACACAGAAAGGCCCTCATGAGCTACTGGGCTCAAACCCTGGACCTTCTTGCTGTGAGGCGACAGTGCTAATCACTACACCACCATGCCACCCAGGGTTGCACATATCAATGCTTATTTTTTTAATTCTCACGATTGGTCAGACATGACTGCTTTGCCACTTCAGATATAGGAAAATACTAGGAAGAAGAGAGAGAAAATAAAAAGGTGGGTGTTTCTTAGGCAGCACAGTGGTGCAGTGGTTCACGCTGTTGCCTGACAGCATGCAGGTTCAGGGTTTGAACCTGTTGGTCAACTGGGGCCTTTCTGTGTGGCATTCACATATTCTCCTTGTGCTTGCATGGGTTTCCACTCGGTGCTCCAGTTTCCTCCCGCAGTCCAAAGACGTGGATTAGGTCCACTAGCTACTCTAAATTTCCCACAGGTGTGAATGTTTGTCAGTCTCTCTGTGTTAACCTTGTGATAGATTGGTCACCTGTCCAGGGTTTACCCCGCCTCTCACTCAATGTCAGCTGGGATTGGCTCCAGCTCACCAGTGACCCACAATAGATAAGCAGTATAGGTAATGGATAAATGGACATTTCTTTGGTCAAGTAAGATATAGGTCTATTGTGGAATTATAAGAAAATTAGTTACTAACTGCCTATGAGAAAGGTTTTGTGAAGTTCTGGATTGGCGCTACATCACTATTGATTAGCAGCAAGCATCCAAACCATTCACCAGAAATGTGTCTATTAATGCAAGTGTGTTTATTTCCATTGCCTTTTCATAAAGGTCATAAAAGGATCAATTTCAAAGAAGCCTACTGAAGTGAGATGATTCAAACACAATCACATGCCAAGAAAAAATTTAATGAGCTTTCTAAATGCTTAAACAAGTTTTAATTAACACAATCAGTCTGCCAAAACCTTCACAATGAAAGTTCACCGCACTTACCTAACCCTATTTCTTACCACAGTTTAATAATATTGATAATTTTATAATCATATACTAATGTGGGGCGGCACGGTGGTGTGGTGGTTAGCGCTGTTGCCTCACAGCAAGAAAGTCCGGGTTCGAGCCCTGTGGCCGGCGAGGGCCTTTCTGTGCGGAGTTTGCATGTTCTCCCCGTGTCCACGTGGGTTTCCTCCGGGTGCTCCGGTTTCCCCCACAGTCCAAAGACATGCAGGTTAGGTTAACTGGTGACTCTAAATTGACCATAGGTGTGAGTGTGAATGGTTGTCTGTGTCTATGTGTCAGCCCTGTGATGACCTGGCAACTTGTCCAGGGTGTACCCCGCCTTTCGCCCGTAGTCAGCTGGGATAGGCTCCAGCTTGCCTGCGACCCTGTAGAACAGGATAAAGCGGCTAGAGATGATGAGATGAGACATACTAATGTCGACACAAATTTCTGAGAGATTATCGTTTTCACATTTTTTTGGCAATGTGTGAAGGACAACCGAAAGAAAAGAATGTAACTTGATGATTTTATTTATATGGTGGATGCACTGCCCTCATCGCTTTCTAATGCCTGCTATACCCTTGACCAAGAGACAGAAAAACAATCAGAATTTTATCAAACAGATTTAAATATTTCCTGCCAGCTTTAGTGACACAGACCAGGAATCACTGAGGTCCAGGTGTGGACCATTTTAGCAGAACAAACTGAAAAAAAAAATGTCTTCATTGTATTAAAATATTTCTAAACATGAAGCAGCAGAACTTCAGCAGAAGATCTATTGTTGTGATTTATCTAATCCCATGCATTTATGTAAGTTAGACTATCTGCTTATTGGACAACAGGGCTACAGTAAATATGTTTGAAGACAAATGGACAGAGAAGTATGTGTTTATTCTCCCCACATCATCTATTGTGATGCATCACTACAAAACAAAACATAATCACTTCAGACTTTTGAGTTATAAACTAATCATTAATGGTTAAGCATTAAAATGTAACCATTCAGTCATGTTTGTTTCTTTGCAAGCAAGGACTTTTATGAAACTAAACCTTACATACCCATTACATTTCTTAATTTGGCTGATGATTTTATCCAATTTACAAATCAGGCCAAATCTACTGCCAGCTGAGGTTCTAAAGACAGCTGAGGTTTTAAAGCCTTGCTCAGTCAAGAGCCAGAAAATCACCATCTGACAGTACTGGAATTTCAAAGCCTTCTGGTCCCTTAATATCCATGCTAGCACAATTAACTTCAAGCATAAACACATGCACATCCCAATTTCTCAGTCTCGAATGATTTCTCTTGGTCACAGGCACATTTCAAGATTCCAATATTTTATATAATATATATATATTATCAGCTGGATAGTACAGTGGTAATGCTCACTGACTACGACGCGGGAGATCGGGGTTCGAAGGCAAGACCCTTCATGATATATCAGCCTACCTCAGGAATGAGTGAAGACATAACTGATAGAGTCATACCGGCTCAGACGTCGCCCGGGTCAACAAGGTCTGCGTCAGTTGCTAGGGAACCAGGGCAAACTGATGAGAAATGGGCTACTGGAACAAGACATCGATGGACGAGGACAGAAAATATGGATTTGCTGGAATGCTATTATACAAGCAATCCCAGAGAGAGGGGATACATGCAGCGAATGTGGGACCATTGGATACTTCGAAACCCACAATCAAGGCTAACAAAGAAACAGCTATTAGCCCAGTGTTCCAACATCCGTAATCTACTATCACAACTAGAGATTAATGAAATACAACAACGATGCTACGGCAAGGGGGAGCCAGGAAGACAGGTCAGCGGGGAGATGTCATCATCATCCCCACAACCAGAGATTGGGTACCAAGCCCCAACAGCTAACAGCCTCAACACGAGCTGCTGACCTGAGAAGGAAGATCGTGACTCAACTGGAAACCTGGAGCCCCCGACGAATACTGAAGCTGAGTTGCCAAGTACCTTCAGAAGATCTACTAGTAGATGTGAATGCTGCTCTGAAGACAATCTCCACAAGAACCATCACTGAGACCAACAAGCTGATCCACAGTACAGCAACAGTAATCATGGAGATGCTTGGACACAAGGTGGGCTCGGGACATAAACAGTATCCACCATGGAAGAGACGATTAGAGGCCAAGATAAAGGCAGCATGGAGAGAAGTTAGCCAGCTAGCTTAACTACAGAAAGGGAACATGGTGAATAAAGGGGCACCCAGGAAGTACAACTCACTCTCCATACCAGAGGCACTCGAAACTGCCAAACAGCGACTAACAGCTCTGGCCACCCGGTTGAAGAGATACACCAAGGAGGGAGAGGCCAGGAGAATAAACAAGCTGTTCTCCACTGAACCAGCCAAGGTGTACTCTCAGTGGCAGGGGAACAACAACCGGTCAGACCCACCAAGAGCTGAGGTGGAAAAATACTGGAAAGACATATGGGAAAGAAAGGCATCACACAACACCGATGCCCAATGGTTAGTGGACCTAAGAGCTGACCACAGCAACCTCCCAGAACAAGAACCAGTAACCATCTCAATGGCAGATGTCCAAGAAAGAGTGTCAAAGATGAAGAGCTGGACAGCACCAGGCCCCGATATGATCCATACGTACTGGCTGAAGAAGCTAACTGCACTCCATGAATGCCTAGCAGCACAGATGAACCAGCTGCTGAGGGATGGGACCCACCCAGAATCCCACCCAGAATGGCTAACCCAAGGCAGGACAGTCCTAATCATGAAGGACCCCCAGAAGGGACCCATCCCATCCAACTACCGGCCAATTACCTGTCTCTGCACAACATGGAAGGCCCTGTCAGGCATCATTGCGGCAAAAATGAGTAAGCATGTGGCTCAATACATGAGCAAGGCACAGAAAGGAACTGGCAGTAACACCAGAGGAGCCAAGCACCAGCTACTGGTCGATAGAACAGTCGCCCGAGACTGTAAGAAGAGACAGACCAACCTGTGCACTGCCTGGATTGACTACAAGAAAGCCTACGACTCAATGCCACACACATGGATACTGGAATGTCTGAAACTGTATAAGATCAACAGGAACCTAAGGACCTTCATCCAGAACTCAATGGAAATGTGGAAGACAACCCTAGAGGCCAACTCAAAACCCATTGCCCAAGTCAACATCAAGTGCGGCATATACCAAGGAGATGCGCTATCATCACTGCTGTTCTGCATAGGCCTGAACCCCCTCAGTTGGATCATCACGAAGAGCGGCTACGGGTACCAATTCCGTAGTGGGGCAACAATCAGCCACCTGCTCTACATGGATGAGATCAAGCTGTATGCCAGGAACAAGCGAGAAATAGACTCGCTGATCCGGATCTACAGCGATGACATAGGGATGTCATTCGGATTGGACAAGTGTGGCCGGATGGTCTCAAAGAGAGGCAAGATGATCCGGACTGAGGGGATTGACCTACCAGAGGGCAACATAGGTGATATCCAAGACAGCTACAAGTACCTTGGCATCCCACAGGCTAATGGAAACCATGAAGAGGCCACAAGGAAGTCAACCACAGCCAAATACCTCCAGAGAGTAAGGCAGGTCCTGAAAAGTCAGCTGAATGGTAAGAACAAGGTCCGAGCCATCAACATGTACGCACTACCAGTCATCAGATACCCCGCTGGTATCATAAACTGGCCAAAGGAGGAGATAGAAGCCACAGATATCAAGACTAGAGAGCTCCTCACCATGCATGGAGGGTTCCACCCCAAGTCCAGCACCCTGAGACTATACACTAAGTGGAAAGAGGGAGGCCGAGGGTTAGTGAGCGTCAAGACCACGGTCCAGGATGAAACATCGAAAATCCGAGAATACATCAGAAAGATGGCCCCAAAGGATGAACTGCTAAGTGAATGTCTCAGGCAGCAGAACCCTGATGAGAGTGCAGAGGAGGAGGAGGAACAGACAACATGGAGGGACAAACCCCTACATGGCATGTACCACCGTCAGATAGAGGAAGTGGCTGATATCAAGAAATCCTACCAGTGGCTGGATAATGCAGGACTGACAGACAGCACAGAGGCACTAATCATGGCAGCACAAGAACAGGCCATAAGCACAAGAGCCATAGAGGCCAGGATCTACCAGAGTAGATCAGACCCAAGATGCAGACTGTGCAAAGAAGCCCCTGAAACAGTCCAGCACATAGTAGCAGGGTGTAAGATGCTAGCTGGATCAGCGTACATGGAGAGGCACAACCAAGCGGCTGGGATAGTATACAGGAACATCTGCAACCAGTATGGAATAGAAGTACCCAAGTCCCAATGGGCCATACCACAGAAGGTGGCTGAGAACAACAGGGACAAGGTTCTGTGGGACTTCAGCTTCCAGACTGACAAACAGATCCTGGCTAACCGACCGGATATAGTGGTGGTGGACAAAGAGCAGAAGATGGTGGTGGTGATAGATGTGGCGATCCCAGCTGACACCAACATCAGGAAGAAGGAACATGAGAAACTTGAGAAGTATCAAGGGTTGAAAGAGCAGCTGGAACGGATGTGGAAGGTCAAGGGTTGCGTGGTCCCCGTGGTAGTGGGGGCACTTGGGGCAGTAACCCCCAAACTGGGAGTGGCTCCAGCAAATCCCAGGAACATCTGAAGCCTCAGTCCAGAAGAGCGCAGTCCTAGGAACATTGAAGATACTGCGCAGAACCCTCAAACTCCCAGGCCTCTGGTAGAGGACCCGAGCTTGAGGATGACATGGATACCACCCCCCCCCCCCCCACCGGGGGTGAGAAGGAGATTTTTTTTATATATATACAGTGTATATATATATATATATATATATATCATCTCATCTCTAGCCGCTTTATCCTTCTACAGGGTCGCAGGCAAGCTGGAGCCTATCCCAGCTGACTACGGGCGAAAGGCGGGGTACACCCTGGACAAGTCGCCAGGTCATCACAGGGCTGACACATAGACACAGACAACACTCACATTCACACCTACGGTCAATTTAGAGTCACCAGTTAACCTAACCTGCATGTCTTTGGACTGGGGGGGAAACCGGAGCACCCAGAGGAAACCCACGCGGACACGGGGAGAACATGCAAACTCCACACAGAAAGGCCCTCACCGGCCCCGGGGCTCGAACCCAGGACCTTCTTGCTGTGAGGCGACAGCGCTAACCACTACACCACATATCTATCTATCTATCTATCTATCTATCTATCTATCTATCTATCTATCTATCTATCTATCTATATATATCTTTTTTTTTAATAAAATGCATATATTTAAAACAATAACAACAATGTTAAAGAACTTTTAATCACCTCATAAACTTTTAATCACATTCCATAAACTTCTAGGCTAAATGATGCAAGTCAGTTGACAATTAAGCAGTAAACACAATACCAGTCAAAAGTTTGGATACCCTTACTCATTCATGGGTTTTTCTGTATTTGGACTATTTTCTACATTGTAGAACAATACTGAAGACATCAAAACTATGAAATAACATACCGTATGGAACATATATGGAATTATGTGGTTAAAAAAGTGTTAAAAACAAAAATAAAATATATTTCATATTTTAGATTGTGGGCGGCACGGTGGTGTAGTGGTTAGCGCTGTCGCCTCGCAACAAGAAGGTCCGGGTTCGAGCCCCGTGGCCGGCGAGGGCCTTTCTGTGCGGAGTTTGCATGTTCTCCCCGTGTCCGCGTGGGTTTCCTCCGGGTGCTCCGGTTTCCCCCACAGTCCAAAGACATGCAGGTTAGGTTAACTGGTGACTCTAAATGGACCGTGAGTGTGAATGGTTGTCTGTGTCTATGTGTCAGCCCTGTGATGACCTGGCGACTTGTCCAGGGTGTACCCCGCCTTTCGCCCGTAGTCAGCTGGGATAGGCTCCAGCTTGCCTGCGACCCTGTAGAACAGGATAAAGCGGCTAGAGATAATGAGATGAGATTTTAAATTGTAGGTGGCACAGTGGTGCTTTGGTTAACACTGTCACCTCACAGCAAGAAAGTTCTGGGTTTGAACCTCATGGCTGACAGGGGTGTTTCTGTGTGGAGTTTGCATGTTCTCCCCCGTGTCTGTGTGGGTTTCCTCTGGGTGCTCTGGTTTCTTCCCACTGTTCAAAGACATGCAGATTAAGTAAAATATCCAGCCACTGGGGTTGTACAAGACAGTGCCAGTCCAAAGCCTGGATAAACTGGGGAGGGTTGCATCAGAAAGGGCATCCAGTGTAAAAACTATGCCAAATCAAATATGATGATCTGCTCTGGTGATCCCTTACAGGAGCAGCCAAAAGAAGACCCTTCATATTTTAGATTCTTCAAGGTAGCCAGCATTTACCTTGATGACTCTTTGCACACTACTGGCATTATGGTAGTCACCTGGAATGCTTTTCAATTAACAGGTGTGCCTCGTCAAAAGGTAATTAATGCAATTTTTTGCCATCTTAATGTGTTTGAGACCAAACAGTAAATAGTGAATAATAAAAATACAGTAAATAGCCCTATTCCACAACTGTAGTAATCCATATTATGTCACAAACCGCTAAACTAAATAAAGAGAAATGACATCCATCATTACTTTAAGACATGAAGTGTCTTATAATTAATAAAAAATAAGGAAAAAGCATTGAATTAGGAGGTTTGTCCAAACTTTTAACTGGTACTGTATTTATATTTACCACTTATGCTCTTACTATTTTACTAATAATTAAATGGATCACATGCGACTTAGGAAATGTAAAATCTAGCTAAATATCAGCAACAAGTACATATTTTTTTATGTGTGAATAAATACACAGCCAATCTGAAGCATTTAGGTTTATGACAAAGCTATTAAGTTGGAATAATAATAATAATAATAATAATAATAATAATAATAATAATAATAAAACCAGAATTGGTGTATGCAATATGAACAAACAATGTAGTTCTACTGTTAAGGTTTGATTTGGGTGTGGCAGTGTACAATTATTAGTTCATTAATATACCGATGCATTCGAATACTAAACATTTTAAGTTTATATGCAGTTTTGAAAAGAATTTGACAGCCCGAGAACACTCACTCACTTGCCCACTGAAGGAATCTCAAATGATTCCTACAGACTGTAGGAATCATTTGAGACTTGAGAAGCAGGAAGTAGATGTTCTCATGTGCTGGTCGTGATCGTTCAAGATCAAGATCATTCCATCTGAGACATTTATCTGAACTGTCTACCTGTATCCAAATACACTTGGTTTATTCTGTTTTTCTCAGTAACACATTCTGTCTCACTCCGTTGCTCCATTTCACCTTTTTCCCCCAATTGACTCGATCTGCCCTCACTCCGTCATTAGTGTGAGTGCTAACGTCTTCCATCTCATCACTGTCTTTCTTCTTTAGCTTATACCTGAAATAGGTACTTTTGTCTTTCTCTTGCACTTCAAATGCCCTCCCCCAAAACAGAGAGAGAGAGAAGGGTTTGTTTTACTCATTGTGTCCATCCTGCCAATAGAGCCTTCCTTTCTCAGCAGTCTCCCATGAAACAACCATCTGCTTCTGCTTCTCTTCTTTCTGCAAAGCTCATCAAAGTGTGTGTGTGTGTGTGTGTGTGTGTGTGTGTGTGTGTGTGTGTGTGTGTGTAGGGCAGGCGTAGAATGGCCTTGAAGTCTGCAGAGAAAGAAACACCTTGTGCTTAAACAGCAGATCATATCCATGATTATTCACAATAAATCTTCAGCTGCTCCCCTATCATACTGATAAATAGCTGGCAAACAATCTTCTCCAGCAGTGGTGTGCACTGAAAATGTGTTCCAGTTAAAATCTACTCCTTTGGGCAGGGCTTCTCAGCTCTGGTCATTGGACAGTTGGACCGGTGCAGTTTAAAGTTCTTGCTGCTCCCAACACATCTGATCCAACTTATTAAAGCAAGGTTCAGGAACTGGCTTCACCAACCTCACACCCGGCCAAGCAGGGATAGCCTTTGTATCCTCCACTAGCATTTCCTGAATGAATAAATGAATGAATTAGAAGGGCACTTGGAGAAAGTGCATATCTCTGCCAAGCCACACATTAGAATATCCAGATGTTTATTAATCTGAAAAAATGATCCGGATCCACAATCTGGACCCTGATCTGGAACAACATCAAAATCAAAGCACTTCAACCTAGAATAATACTAAGACCAAATTTCATTAAAGTCCACTCACTGCTTTTTGAGTTACTTTGGAAAAGGACAAAAAATCATGACTCTGCATACATATCGAGATTTGCATTAAAATCTAATCAATTGTTCCTTGGCCAATGGCCCACCTTGCCTCAAAATTTCATCAAAATCTGTTCACTACTTTTTGAGTTATGTGGGGGAAAGCAAGCAAAAAACAAACGGAGGTGAAAACATAACTTCCTTCAACAAAGTTGGCAGAGGTAATTAAGTAATGAATGAGCTTCAAACATTCTTATTTATACAAATAAACTAATCATTAATGGTTAAGTTTAATTTAATAATCCTGTATCAGGGGCTTGATAAATAGCTGATAATTTGAATTACGTGACATGGCCACAAGTATGTGGACACCTTGCCATCACAATCATGTGCTTTTTGAACAACCCATTCCAGATTTAGTTCCACCTTTGCTGCTGTAACAGCCTCTGCACTTCTGAGAAGGATTGACAAAATATTTTGGACGGGGTCTGTGGTGAGGTCTGGTTGGTGAGGAGGCCTGCCATGCAGTTCTTCCCAAAGGTGTTGAGGTCAGGGATCTGTGCAGGTGACTTGAGTTCTTGTATACCAGTCTTGTCAAACCATGTCTTTATGGACTTTTGTGCACAGAAGCATTGTTATGCTGAAACAGGTTTGGACCGCTTAGTTCCAGTGAAGAGAAACTGTAATGCGACAGCATATAAAGACATCATATACAATTGTGTCCTTCCAACTTTGTGTCAACATTTGGGAATTAACCGTAGTCAGCAGTAGGCACAAGTTTGAACTCTACAGGGCAATAGGTACTCAGGACTGGAGTTGAGGAAACCTGAATTACTCTGGAAGCTGAGGCAATACGCATCTAAAATTTGGAACATTTGACTGTTTTTTCAACCAAGGTACAGTTGAGGTCCCCAAGGAACCCTTGATGGTCATGGGTTCCTTCAGGTCAAAGGTGTATGAAAGTCCTTGCTCCTGGGACTGAACATTAGACAACTTGATTGGTTTTATTTATGCTATTTCCTGTTTCAAATTTCACAGTGCCATAGAAACTGATGTTGTGGAAAGGAGATCTGCAAAAGGGATATAACACAATGCCTGTATCTGTATCTGTTTACTGCTCTAAATATCCATATCAATATGGATTCAGTGGGCATGGCTTATACTGGAAAGGGTATATTTTTACTTTTTTTTTACATCAAATACGAACCCAAACATTATGCCCTGAGAAACACTGGGGGAAAAACACCAAAGGTAAAATATCAGCACTATGTCGCTCTCACAGTTTCTCAAACTCGGCTACATCACTCAAGTTCACAATGGGTCTCATCCATCCATCCATCCATTATCCATAACCACTTATCCTATGCAGGGTCGCAGGCAAGCTGGAGCCTATCTCAGCTGACTATGGGCGAGAGGCGGGGTACACCCTGGACAAGTCGCCAGGTCATCACAGGGCTGACACATAGAAACAAACAACTGTTCACACTCACATTCACACCTACAGTCAATTTAGAGCCACCAATTAGCCCAACCTGCATGTCTTTGGACTGTGGGGGAAACCGGAGCACCCAGAGGAAACCCATGCAGACACAGGGAGAACATGCAAACTCCACACAGAAAGGCCATCGTCCGCCACTGGGCTCGAACCCAGAATCTTCTTGCTGTGAGGCAACAGTGCTAACCACTACATCACCGTGCCACAATTATTATTATCTCATCTCATCTCATTATCTCTAGCCGCTTTATCCTTCTACAGGGTCGCAGGCAAGCTGGAGCCTATCCCAGCTGACTACGGGCGAAAGGCGGGGTACACCCTGGACAAGTCGCCAGGTCATCACAGGGCTGACACATAGACACAGACAACCATTCACACTCACATTCACACCTACGGTCAATTTAGAGTCACCAGTTAACCTAACCTGCATGTCTTTGGACTGTGGGGGAAACCGGAGCACCCAGAGGAAACCCATGCAGACACAGGGAGAATATGCAAACTCCACACAGAAAGGCCATTGTCCGCCACTGGGCTCGAACCCAGAATCTTTTTGCTGTGAGGCAACAGTGCTAACCACTACATCACCGTGCCACAATTATTATTATTATTATTATTATTATTATTATTATTAACAACAACAACCCTGTTACTAAGGATGCTGTAAATGTGCTGCATATCTATGCTGTCTCTCTTTGTCCCTTAGGCTTTATATAATTTCATACCACTCACTCATTCCTACATGAAAGTTAAACCTCCTGTTCATGGGGAGGATGTATCCTGAGTGTTGTTTAAGTTTGAAGTGGATATATTGTCCAATGATATATAATCCGATAACAAATTTTTCCAATGAGTGATGTGTACAGTATTCCTTGATTTCCAGTTCATGAGGATTGTTTTCTTGGCGATAGTCAGCGCTACTAGCAGTATTTTATTGCATGAGGTGCTTATATTGATTGCAGTTGTATCACCAAGTATACATAGGGAAGGGGTTGCTGGGATGTGACAGCCAAGAATGGTAGAGAGTGATTCTGTGACACTTATCCAAAACCTGTTTATTGGAGTGCAATGCCAGACAGCATGAATGTATGTGTCTGGGTTATTTTGCATGTAGTGAAAACACAAATTAGAGTCAAAGCCCATTTTATATAGTTTCTGTGCAGTGAAGTGAAATCTGTGAAGAACCTTGTACTGTATTAATTGTAGATTGCTATTTTGAAGTGCTATTGCACTTCAAACTTAAACAACACTCAGGATACACCCTCCCCTTGGACACCCTTCATCACCAGTTATGACCTGACCCTCTGCGCCTGAGATCCAGCTCACAACTTTACACCCACATGTAAATAGCTATATAAAATAGGGCGGCGGATGGTAGCTGGAACAATTATTTTTACTATTATTATTTATATACTGTATATATAATCTCATCTCATTATCTCTAGCCTATATAATCTCTCTTTCCCCCCTCCTTTTTTTTGGTTTAAATTTTTTTCCTCTCCTTTCCTCCTTTCTCTTTCTCTCTGCCTCTCTCTACTTCACTCATCCCTGTTCTGCCTGGGCCCCATGGGTGGCTCAGGCAGCCCGGTCCTGTCAGGTTGCCACGTGGGACCGGTGTTGGTCAGTGCTGTGGGGTATTCGTGGGTTCTGGGCCCCCGCCGCGCACTCGCCCTTTGCGCACACACACATACCTCTTCCTGGCAATACGCAACACGCTTTATTCTCTTTTAAATGCACTACATATTAGTTTGCATACATCATACATCTACCAATAACAAGATCAACAAATAGACTAGGGCAAGTGAGGCGTGCACACAGATGCCTCTGCAGGTGTTTCACTGCACGCCTCGCTTCTTTTAATGCTTACACAATTTAGAGGAGGCATATATCCATGAGTACACAGGGTTGTTGTGGCGTGCAGGGCGAAATCTGGGCAGAGACTCACCCTGAGCACACACTTCTTTTAATGCAATACATTAGAGAAAGCCCACAATATAGCCATTTACATTCTTATATAGGACAAATGCGGTGTGTCTGGAGTTGAGGTGTGGTGGGTCATGGGGCGGAAGTGCTGGGGGCCCTGGGCTGGTTAGCACGCAGGGCCTTCCCTCTACCATCTCATTGTGGTATATCTTGTGCGGGGGCAGGACGACACTGTGATCATACTTGGGTGCCCAGGCAATCCTTATAATCAGTCAGTTAATCAATTTTTTTCTTATTCTTATCCCTATTCTTATTTCTCTTATTATTATCCTACATAAAGATAATATTACTCATTTCCTTTGTAACCCTCCTTCTCTGCGATCTAGCCTCAATCTCCCCGGTCCAACAGTAAGTCAGTACTACTCCTTATACACACACACACACACACACACACACACACACACACATACACACACACACGGACATCTCCATATACACATTATTCCTCACTGTTAATTTTGGTTTTTCACTCAACTTTAAATTCGGTGTTGTGTTTGAATTCTGTTTTTTTTGTGTGTAGTTGTATTGTCATTGTTTTGTATAATTGTATTGTATTAAAAAGAAAAAAAAAAAACCTCCTGTTCATGTGACTTTTTTAGTTTGGTACTGCAGTCCTAGTCCCAATGAATATCTCTTGTCTCAACCAAATGCCCTGTGAACCTATTCTGGCAAAGTTTCTAGTTGCATCTGTATTCGCATCCATTTAGGACACATTATCTGTTCATTCTGAATAATGACTGAATATTCAGTTGCATCTTTAATGTGCAATGGAGACTGTGCTTTCCTGATATATGAAGTCTGCAAACAGTAATGACTGTGACACAAACAAATACAGATTTATTTTATTTTATTTGCATAACTTGAGCTAAACTTTTTACCCAAGTCTCCAAATTAGTGTCACTAAAAACACTAATTAAATAAACTAAAAGGGCACTTGGTAAAGTTCATACCGCCACCAAGCCACGTATTCGGATTTGCATAGAAAACCCAATCAATTGTTCCCTGGCCCATAGCCCACCTTTCGTCAAAATTTCATCAAACTCTGTTCATGACTTTTTGAGTTACGTTGGGGACAGACAAACAAACACACAAACGGAGGCAAAAACATAACCACCTCCAACAATAATTATTTGCCCACATGTGAAAAGGTTGAAATAAAAATACCCTTGTGGCGGTTCTAGTACAAGGGTGGAGCACAGAAGACGGCAGGACAGAGTACAGATTGATATATAGCGTTTTATTGCTACACTTTTCAGTCTAACAATTAGGGAATTTACAGACACACACACACTCGGCGTCTGGTTTGGGGAAGAGCTCCATCTGCTCTCGCTCTCCCTCCTTAAGTAGGGCGCGGTCACTGGGCAGACACACAAACACAGGTTAATTGCTCTCAGGTGTAGTGATTCTGCCACTTACCTTCCCTGACTCCGCCCCCCTGTCACAGACCAGCGCTTGACCATGCCCCCGCTGCCACATACCCCCACCGCCCGACTCAGGCCGGGCGGCCGTCCGGCCTGCAGCCGACTCCCCCCCCCCCTTGACGGGAGAGGAAGTCCGCCATGACCATCTGCGCCCCCGGCCTGTGGACCACCTTGAAATTAAAGGGTTGGAGTGCCAGATACCAACGGGTGATCTGCGCGTTGGCATCCTTTATGCGGTGGAGCCACTGGAGGGGCGCGTGGTCCGAACAGAGGGTGAAAGGGCGTCCCAGAAGGTAGTAACAGAGGGCGAGGACCGCCCACTTGATCGCCAAGCACTCTTTCTCTATGGTGCTGTAGCGCCCCTCACACACCGACAGCTTCCTGCTGATGTACAAGACTGGGCGGTCCTCCCCCTCCACCTCCTGGGACAAAACAGCCCCCAGCCCTCTGTCCGACGCATCTGTCTGCAACATAAAGGGGAGAGAGAAGTCAGGGGAGTGTAAAAGTGGCCCCCCACACAGTGCAGCCTTTACCTCAGAGAAGGCCCGCTGTCATTGCTCTGTCCACTGGACCGGATCTGGTGCCCCCTTTTTAGTCAGATCAGTCAGTGGGCTGGTGACATCCGAATAATTAGGTATAAACCTACGGTAATAGCCAGCCAGCCCCAGGAACTGTCTCACCCCCTTTTTGGTCTTGGGCCTCGGGCAGGCCGCAATTGCTGCCATCTTATTAATTTGGGGACGCACCTGCCCGTTGCCCAAGTGGAAGCCCAGATACCGTACTTCCACCCGCCCAATCACACACTTCTTTGGGTTGGCTGTGAGCCCCGCTCGCCTCAGTGACCTAAGGACGGCCCTCAGATGTTCGAGGTGCCTCGGCCAGTCATTACTATAGACAATGATGTCATCGAGGTAAGCGGCCGCATAAGTGGCGTGGGGGCGGAGGACCCTGTCCATCAGCTGCTGAAACGTAGCAGGCGCCCCAAACAGCCCAAAAGGAAGTGTGACGAATTGGTGTAATCCGAACGGTGTGGAAAAGGCAGTTTTTTCTCGGGATAGTGGAGTCAAGGGGATCTGCCAGTATCCCTTTGTCAAATCCAGTGTCGAATAAAAGCGAGCCGTGCCTAGTCAATCGAGCAACTCATCAATCTGAGGCATTGGGTACGCGTCAAATTTAGACACCGCGTTGACTTTTCTATAGTCCACACAGAACCGGACCACCGGGCTGCTCCAGTCACTGTGGGACTCCTCGACGATGCCCATTTCGAGCATGGCCTCGAGTTCTTCCCGAACCACCTTTTTTTTTGTGTTCGGGTAGCCTGTAAGGGCGGCTACGCACTACCACCCCCGGGGGCGTCTCTATGTGGTGCTCTATGAGGTCAGTGCGACTGGGCAGGGGTGAGAACACATCTGAAAACTCGGTCTGCAACTGGGTGACCTCCGCGAGTTGGGTCGGGGAGAGGTGGTCTCCACAGGGGACCGGAGGGATACATGACGCTAATGCCCCTTTTTGAACCTCCGGCCCCAGCTCTGCCTTCTCTGGAACCACCGACACTAACGCCACAGGGACCTCCTCATTCCAGAGTTTAAGCAGGTTGAGGTGGTAAATCTGTAGCGCCCCACCCCTGTCCGTTCGCCTCACCTCGTAGTCGACGTCCTCGACTTGTCGTGTGACCTCAAAGGGTCCTTGCCACTTGGCAACCAATTTGGAGCTCGACGTGGGCAACAGTATGAGTACTTTATCTCCCAGTGCGAACTCTCTAAGGCACATACCCTTGTTGTACAGGCGGGTTTGCCGTTCTTGGGGCTGCCGCAAATCCTCCTGGGTTAGGTGGGTGAGGGTGTGGAGTTTTGCGCGCAGGTCCATAACGTATTGAATTTCGTTTTTGCTTTGTGAAGGTCCCTCCTCCCAATTTTCCCACAGCACATCTAGAATGCCGCGCGGCTTACGCCCATATAGACCCCTTCGCAGTAAACGTCATTCATACGAAAGCGGAAATTGCGCGCGCAGCCTGGACCCAAAAAAGACTCAGAAATGCTTAGTTGGTGTGTTGTCGGGTATCAGAATCGTAGCAGTGATGGGGTTAAAATGTTCAGAATTCCAGTAGGATCTCACCCATTCCAAAAAAATCGCCGAAGTCTATGACTACAAGCCATCAAATGTGTAGACTGGGATGAAAGCGCCATCAAAAATGTGCGGGTTTGCAGCGCCCACTTCATCACAGGTAAGATCAGGCTATTTATTAAATCTTTCTTTTTTATTCTTTCTAGTCTTCGTTTATTGATGTAGCAAAATACTTTGGTAACGTTTGTTTGTTTGATTAGCTGGGTCATAGTTACACAATGTAATGAATATTGTTAGCATGTTAACTTAGCTTTGCATGCAATTTTGTTTGTTGGAGAGGTCTCGCTTGACTCAAGCAGTCCAGATTTTGTGCCATCATTATTTGTGTATGCCGAAAATCACAATTTTAAAGCAAGGATGGAAAGGTAAAATTGTGTGCCCTCACTCTAAATGCCAACTTACGTTGACTGCTCTAACCTAGCTCCCGCCCCATTCAGTTTCATTTCTGGTCTCTGCCTCTCGCTTTTTACGCAGCTCTGATTTCTCTTAGCTGCACTCTTTACACTATCATTCCTTTCATGCCATTACCTCCTGCAAATTGCTGTTTAGTGTTGGTATTTGCTGTTGTAGCTAAAGCCACATTGCCATCACATCACTGGCATAATTTGATTAAAACAAAATGAATATGAATGTCCCATTGTTAATCAAGTTGTACATGCCCGCACATAACATAATCATATGCGTCTAAAGACTTGTAGGCACGAAGTTTTTCGTGGGTGTACACTGAAGTCTTGTCAATAAGGTACGAGTATATATCTGGCCATTGTATACCAGGGAACTTACTAACATCGTCCGTCCACTCTTTAACTAAATGCGGATCCGGTAGGCGATGTCCACTTGTTAGAGTTAACTTATTTATGTAGCATTCTCGATCTTGTAACGACAATTGTTTGGCATAATCTGACAGCTCATAATGCCGGTCTATGGGCAGCGCCATTGTTTCTGGGTCCAGGCTGCGCGCGCATCCTGGCAACGGTCGGTTTGTTTACAAACATGCAAAGGGGTCTATAATAATTCGAACGGGGAGAACCCCGTGGAGGCTTGGGGGACCTCTCGCACTGAAAACAGCAAGGGCTCGAGCCACTTATCCCAATTACGTGCGTCCTCACTTACAAACTTTTTAATTATATTCTTGAGGGTGCGGTTGAACCGTTCAACTAAACCATCCATTTGTGGGTGATACACGCTGGTGCGGATCGGCTTAATCCCCAATAACCCATACAGTTCGCGCAGTGTCCGTGACATAAACGTGGTGCCTCGATCAGTCAGAATCTCTTTCGGGATCCCAACTCGGGAGATAATGCGGAAGAGTGCCTCCGCAATACTGCGTGCTGAGATATTGCGCAGAGGCACTGCTTCCGGGTATCGCGTTGCATAGTCCACCAGAACTAATATAAAGCGGTACCTTTGTGTCAACCGATCTAATGGCCTGACGAGATCCATCCCAACTCTATCAAACGGGGTCTCGATTAATGCTAGGGGGCGCAAAGGTGCTTTTGGAATGGCCGCTGGATTTACTAACTGGCATTCGCGGCACGCTGTACACCACCTACGAACGTTGCCACGAATCCCCGGCCAATAGAATCGGGCCATTATTCGGGCTAGTGTCTTATCCTGCCCTAAGTGTCCAGCCATGGGATTAAAGTGAGCCGCCTGGAATACCAATTCCCGGTGGCTCTTTGGAATTAAAAGCTGCGTGACTTGCTCTTTCGTCTGAGTGTCCTGCGTCACTCAGTATAATCTATCCTTCATAATAGAAAAATAGGGGAAAGACGGGGTTGCATTCGGCGGGAGCGTTTGACCATTGATTACTCTCACTTGGTCAAACGCATGCCGCAGAGTCTCGTCTAATGGGAAATCCGCGAGGGATTCCCCAAGGGAGAGAGGAAGAGCCTGTGGCTCCTCACTCTCACACGGAGGTGACGTAGACGGCTCTGTGACAGCTGCTCCCGCCAAGGCGACACCGGGACCTCCCCCTGCTGAAGTATGGCAGGACCCATTCGCCACTAAACGGCTCATCAACTCCCCGAATCCCGGCCAATCAGTCCCCAAAATTATCGAGTGGGTGAGGCGAGGATTAATTGCGGCCTTTACTATGAATTTTTCCCCTCGGAAAAAAATGTGGACCGACACCAAAGGGTAGCTGTGAACATCCCTGTGCACACACAACACCTTCACCCCTTGTGCTCCCCCCAATGCCTCGTTTTGCACCAGGCTTTGGTGAATTGAGGTTTGATTACCTCCGGAATCCACCAACACCTGATATGTATCCCCTTGAATACTCACCGGTATGCAATACGCTCCAGTCCGATCGAGGGCGGCTTCTGGCGCGTCGGGGATCCGAACCACCGCGCCCACCTCCATTGCCGTGCACTGCTGTTGGAGGTGGCCCGGCTCCCCGCAGCGCCAGCAAACCGGCCCGGGCTTCCTCTCTGCACCGGTGTTCTGGGGCTCACTCACCTGAGGGGGGGGAGAGACAGACACAGAAGGGAGAAACGGGAGGGCACCACGGGTGCGGCGGGCCGGCTGGGGTGGTGCCGGCCCCCGCCTCCACGGTGGGGGAATGGGGCGAGGACGGGACACAGGAGGAGGGGGAGAGAGAGAAGAGGAGAGAAGAGAAGAGGCTGTCTGCTGTCCTGCCGCCAGAACAGCCGCCAAATGGTCCTCCGCCAGCTCGATGGCCTGATCCAGTGACGCCGGGTGGTGGCACTGGACCCACTCCGCGGTTCCTGTTGGCAAGCACATGATGAACTGCTCCAGCACCACCTGGTCGATGATCCCCTCGGCGTCGCAGTTGTCGGCCCTCAGCCACCGCCAGCAGGCGTCCTGGAGTTGCTGGCCAAACGCGAACAACCGGCCGACTTCCTCCAAGCGCAAAGCGCAGAAGCGCTGGCGCTGCTGTTCGGGGGTGTGCCCCACACGCTGGAGGACGTCCCAGCGAAGGTCCACGTAGGCCAGCCGGTGGTCGGTGGGGAGCTGTAGTGCGGCCAGCTGCACCTCTCCCGTTAGCAGGGGGAGGAGGCGCACCGTGCGCTGATCCATCGGCCACCCTGACGTCTCCGCGACTTGCTCAAAGAGCGTGATGAAAGCCTCGGGGTCATCCTGTGGGCCCATCTTTGTCAGGGTGAGGGGGGATGGGCCCACGGTGGGAGCGCCGGTAGACCCCGCTAATGCGAGGAGGTGCCGGAACGCCTGTCGATCCTCTTGCTGGGCCAACACCAGGGCCTCGAAACGCTGCTCCTGCTCCTTACGGAGCATGACTAGCGCCTGGTGCTGGCTTTGCTGGGCCGTGGCGAGGGCGTGGACCAGGTCGGCGAACGGGGAAGACTCCATGGGGCAGTTCGGCGTCTGTGCTCCAGATCCCGGGTTTCAGCACCACTGTGGCGGTTCTAGTACAAGGGTGGAGCACAGAAGACGGCAGGACAGAGTACAGGTTGATATATAGCATTTTATTGCTACACTTTTCAGTCTAACAATTAGGGAATTTACAGACACACACACACTCGGCATCTGGTTTGGGGAAGAGCTCCCTCTGCTCTCGCTCTCCCTCCTTAAGTAGGGTGCGGTCACTGGGCAGACACACAAACACAGGTTAATTGCTCTCAGGTGTAGTGATTCTGCCACTTACCTTCCCTGACTCCGCCCCCCTGTCACAGACCAGCGCTTGACCATGCCCCCGCTGCCACAACCCTATTTACTTATATATTCCTTTTATTAAAAATTTAAAGTTAATAACAAATAGGCCTTTTCTTAATAAACATTTATGAGCATTTGTGAAGGTTGTAGTCAGGTGTAAACATAAAACAACCTACCTCCATTTTCCTCTTTTCTTTCACTTTTTGCAGTGAAAGGATATCTCTGAGCCATTCTTAAATATACTTGTACAGTCAATCACACAACAGTTCTTTCCCATCAATACATTATTGCACCCTTATCAGTCTAAACAATGCAATTACAGCTAGGAAAAAGTAAGAGATTAGACAGCCTGATAATCGCAATTCATTTTTTATTTCATTGATTCAAATCATCATAAATTTCGATCATGATTTATCTTTGCACGATATATCATTACACACCTTTTTAACATATAATTTGATAGATTATAGTAAGTCACACTGTTCACTAAACCATATCAGAAAGCTTGTGTAACACCATTGAAGAATTGTTTTGGATGAACTGTTCCTATAATTCAGCACTGGAAATGTTCATTCAGCACTTGCTTTGTTAGATTCGCCAGCAAGGTTGGATGATTTTCAGTTTCATCCATCTGTGTTATATAGATGGATGGGGCACAAATTAACTGGTTATAGGAACAAATACAGAAACACATTTCACTTCATTATAGCAGGGCTCTACAGTGTGAGCGCTTTGCTTGAGGTTAGTCTTGGGAGCACCAGAGTCATGTAGAGAAAGAGTCATGTCAATGGTGGACCCAAATGCTTGATCATCTCGTGATTCATGAAGACTTCAGATAGTTCCAGGGAGTTCTTGGCAGGCAGTTTGAATGCATAAATACAGAGAGGCAGAACTGTGATTTTTGGGAGTTAAGTCAATAATTACATTGATTTCCAATGTTTATGCAGAACTTTGTGGTAATACATGAATTACATTTTCAGACATCCCTATTATATCCAATTTTGCAGAAAATGTCAAGGCAGGAGAGGTCACTTATAAAATTGTACAATGAATACAGTTTTAGAAAGTAATGTGTGAAAACAAACGTGCTTTCTTATTAAATAAGCTCTTTACAGTACCAATCAAATTTGGAAATATCTTCTAATTCAATGTTTTTTCTTTATTTTTATTAATTGAAATTAATGATGGATGTCATTTTTCTTTATTCAGCTGAGCGGTTCTTGACATAATTATGGATTACTATAGTTGTGGAATAAGGCTATTTACTGTATGTTTATTATTTACTATTGACCGTTTGATCTCAAACACATTAAGAAGGCAAGAAATTGCACTAATTACCTTTTGACGAGGCACACCTGTTAATTGAAAAGCATTCCAGGTGACTACCTCATGAAGCTGATTAAGATAATGCCAATAGTGTGTAAAGCAGGGGTCACCAAACTTTTTTCTCTGGGGGCCACATTGTCGTTCCTGACTGTGATGGGGGCCGGTGTCGGGTCAGCTATATAACATAGAATTGTATGACCCAGACAAATATGACCACCAGCAGGCCTCATTGTGTAGTAGAGATTACTAGCCTGGCACGGCCATCCCCACTACTATATCCATACTACTATATCAACACTTGATTCCTGGCACATATTTGTTTATCTTTACTAGTGGTTTGCAAAAGTAGTAATCAAGTCTTCACACTTTGTTTTAATTTGAAATACCACTGATATTCCATTTATTTATTTTCTAATAAAAATAATATCAAAGCTGTCAAGGTAAGAAACATCTAACTATTTGAGGTGATTGACACTGGCAAAGGTGAGTGGAAAATTATAAATTGTAGGTAGGCCTGTTGATATTATTAATAATATAAATAATAATTGTATGCAGCACTTAATAAAGGTCAAATAAATAGGCCTATAAAATAAATACATTTTAAAAAACAGTGAAATTATAATAATATGAGCAATAGATCAATAGATCACAGCAGTTGTGCTGTGTCCTGCACGTCATTGCTCTCATCCATGGCCAAAGCAAAAATCTCGAATTCTGACGCTTTCTCATTCAGCTGGTCATACACGTTGTCCCCCAAATCTTCGGTTCGCCTGGTCATAGTAGGTGCAGAGAGACTCACCGCATTGAGCGCATCCTTCTTGTCGGGACACACCTCCTCGGCCACAGCAAGCATGCATACTTTAACAAAGTCCCCATCAGTAAACGGCTTTCCATGGGTAGCTAGTAGGTGAGCTACCTTATAGCTAGCTCGGACAGCAGCCTGGCTGATCTGGGTTTGGGGAAGGAATACATTCTGTTGTGCAGCCAGTCCGCATTTCATCCTCCAAATCCTGTCTTCTCTTGTTTGCCCTCGCAAACTAGCATACTCTTTGTGGCGGGTTTCATAGTGACGACGCAGATTATATTCTTTGAAAACCGGCACACTTTCTTTACATACAAGATAAACTGCACGGTCCTTACACTGAACGAAAAAATAATCGGTGGTCCACTGTTCTTTAAAAACTCTGCACTCTCTGTCAGCTTTTCGCTTACCGCTAGCCATTTTGCTGTCCTGAACACTGACAGTTCTCTGCGCATGCGCTGCCTGTCACTGCTTGATTGCGAGCATATGACGAAAATTCGGAAAATATGAATAGTTCATTTTATAACTAAATATCAATTTTAATTGATAAAATCAACAAAATACAAGATGCAGACATGTTATTATTTGCCAAAAAGCAATTTAAAAAAATAGGCCATGACCACTTTTGGGGATTGCCTCATAGGGCCGGTTCAAGTGATGGGGGGCAGAGGGGCTGGGGGGCCGGTCAAAGGGGGGTGGCGGGCCGGATCTGGCCCGTGGGCCGTAGTTTGGTGACCCCTGGTGTAAAGCATCATCAAGGTAAGCACTGGCTACTTTGAAGAATCTAAAATATGAAACACATTTTGTTTCTATTTTTTAACACTTTTTGTTTACCACATGTATGTTTCATATGTTATTTCATAGTTTTGATGTCTTCAGTATTGTTGTACAATGTAGAAAATAGTCCAAGTACAGAAAAACCTCTGAATGAGCAGGCATGTCCAAACTTTTGACTGGTACTGTATTTATGACTGCCTAATCTGCCATTGTCTCTGTTTTTTTTTTAATTTTCTTATATTTTATTGAGTTTTAGAGCAGAAAAAAAAACACTGAACATACATGACAGCAATGGAAGGTATGAGCAAAATACATATACCATACAGAATGACATAACAAGAAAAAAAAAAGAGATACTATATAGGACCTTACATGGACAATTCTTAGAATGTTCACAGTTTAGAAATTACACATGAATCAGGGAATATGCAGCTAAGGCAATGAGACAGAATCAGTACCCAGGAAACAGCATTAGGCAAACACCAAGGTGCAAGAGGGACACCAGTCAACATTGCAGCACCCTCTGCGTACTAAGTCTACTGTAGAGCCTGGCAGGCGGTTCAGGAAAGGTGCTCACAACTTATCAAAATACCTCTCGTTCCCCTTTAAAACTGAAATCAGGTGCACCATTGGTAGAACTTTAAATATTTCTCCATCCCATTGGTTAACAGTTGGAGGTCTGGGCTTAATCCACTGAAAAAGTATGTATCTCCTAGCTAACAAAAGAAGCTTGTATTAGAATTTTTGTTGGAGGCTTGACAGAGAAAGTCCCTCTCCTGAAAGATTTAACAGAAACAAACCAGGATGTATTTGTGTGTTCTTACCAAAAATTAAGTTAATTTCCTGTGAGACTTTTTTTCCCCAAAATTTAAATATCAAAGGGCAGCTCCAGATGCAATGTATGTAAGACCCAACCTCCTGCTTGCACTTAACACAGAGGGGAGAGATCTCAGGATAGAAGGTATTCAGAGATTGGGGTGTATGCTGTAATCTATGAAGGATCCTGTACTGATTCTCTGTTAGCCTGTTGCACAAAAATTTTGGTTACTGATTCTACTGCATTGGCTTCCTCTCCAAACTCAGTTGCCAAGTCCTTGTTCCATAAACCTTTAATTTTGTCAATGTTACATGAAATGAGGGCCTGTAGTTTTCCATAGAAGTAGGAAATAATTTTCCTATTATGGCGACATTGTAATAATAATGAGTTGATAACTGAGGCTATTGACTGGGCTTCAGGGAGATATTGACTACTAATAAAATGTCTGACCTGAAGCTAGCCATAGAAGTATTGAGATGATACACCATATTTGGCCCTAATTTGTTTCAAAGATAGAAACTTATTATCCTCAAATAGATCACTGAAAATTCTAATACTGTGATCATACCAACAATGAAATATGTTTGTACCCAGACCTGGGGGAAAGGCCCTGTTCTGTATAATGGGTTGAAGGGCTGGAGTGGGACCCTTAATTTTGGTGGACTTCACAATCTTTTCCCACGTTCTGATTGTGTTCATCATAATTGGATTGTTCTTGACCTCAACTGGAAGCAAAGATGTCTCATTAGCAACAAGGCTGAGTGGAGACAGAGAGAGGTAACACCATGCATCAATCTGGGTTTACTGTCTAGAATCTAGAAAATATCTAACCCACCCTAACACTATACACATATGACATGCCCAATTATAAAGCATAAAGTCAGGCATTGAAAGACCACTTCTCTCCCTGGGCAGCTGCAGTATTTTAAGACTGAGACATGGTTTTTTTCCCCATGCCAGATGAATTTCGAAATAGCTTTATCAATATCAGAAAATACAGACTTATTTATCCTCAAAGGGAGCATTTGCATTGGGTAGAGAATTCTCGGGAGGATATTCATTTTGACCGGACTTATTCTGCCCATCCAAGAGAGGGGGAGGTCAAACCACCTGAGCAGATCACTTTTAATCAAGGATAAAATGGGGGCAAAGTTAAGCTTATATAAGTTGGCAGAGACTTTAACACCTAAATATGTGAAGCCAGCATCAGACCATTTAAAGGGAAAGTTGGGCAAGGCACTTTTATCCCCAAAGTCACCCAGAGGCAGAGCTTCGGATTTGTCAAAATTAATTTTGTAACCTGAGAAGTTTCCAAATACCTCTATAATTGAGATAAGGACAGGAATAGAATTTTCAGGCTGTTGGCTCCTTCGATCTTGAAAGATCATGGTGATCTGCGCTGGGGTCATCCATCAGTTATCGAGTTGCAGCGCCTAGTATAACTGTATAGGCCGATGCGTGAGCCGCACGGTCTGCTACAATTGCTGCAGGTGAAGTTGCTTGGTCGGGTGTCTGTTGGTGCCGACTGCAGTCACCGCTGTCATTGGAGCCTCCTCTCCCCCCACCGGGTCTCAATTCTTTCCTTGGCTTCCCCAACGATGGCCTTGGTGGTGGACCGCCAGCCGGCGTGGTCTGAGGCCGCTGTCTCCAGGTCTGCGGGGTTGAAGCTGCCTGCCCTCAGGTCGCGCTTGCACACGTCCTTGTAGTGTAGTGCGGGTCATCCTGTGGGTCTGGAGCCTGTGGCCAGCTCACCATACAGCACGTCCTTTGGGATGCGGCCGTCGTCCATGCGGCTGATGTGGCCTAGCCAGCGCAGGCGTCTCTGGGTCAGCATGGCAAACATGCTGGGCATCCCTGCCTTGGCCAGGACATTGGTGTTGGTGACACGGTCCTGCCAGGTGATGCCCAGAAGTCTTCTGAGACAGCGCATGTGGAAGGCATTTCAGTCTGCGTTCTTGGCGGGAGTAGAGGGTCCATGCTTCGCTTCCATAGAGGAGAGTGCTCAGCGCGCAAGCCTGATATACTCTCATTTTGGTGTTGGTCGTGAGCATGGTGTTGTCCCAGACTCTCTTCGCAAGACGGGCCATTGCTGTTACTGCTTTGCCGATCCACACGCTCAGCTTGGTATTGAGAGAGAGGTTGCCGGAGATGGTGGAGCCCAGATAGGTGAACCTATCCACCACTTCGAGGGTGTGGTTGCCGATGGTGATGTGGGGAGCTCTGCTGATGTCCTGGCCCATGATGTTGGTCTTCTTCATGCTTATGGTGAGCCCAAACTTGTTGCAGGCATCTGCAAAGCGGGTGATGAGTCGCTGTAGTGCTTCCTCAGTGTGGGCGGTGAAGGCGTTGTCGTCTGCGAAGAGCATCTCTCTGATGAGGACCTTCCACGAGGACCTTCCACACCTTCGTCTTTGCTCAGAGGCGTGCCAGGTTGAAGAGGCCCCCGTCACTCCTGGTGTGGAGGAAGATGCCGTCTTCGGACTGTCAGAAGGCGTGGTGCAACAGCAGGGAGAAGAACACGCCAGGAGAGAGTCGAAGCAAGGACGCACCCCTGCTTGACACCGCTCTTGATTCGAGGATGATCCATTGTACTGAACAGTGCCTCTCATGTTGTCATGGAAGGACGTGATCATCCTCAGGAGCTTGAGGGTAAACAGTCCTTCTCTGCTGACCAAGTCGAATGCCTTGGTCAGGTCAATGAAGGTGATGAGCTTCTCCTGTAGCTGTCTCAGGGAGAAAACCATGTCAATGGTCGATCTGGCCACTCTAAAGCTGGACTGTGCCTCTGGGTACACCTGCTCGGCGAGGAGCTGCAGAGATATTTCAGGTTGAGTTGAACAGAATAACATAATCTGCGTGGAGTGCCAGTTAATGAACCATCCTGCAGAGACTAACCCCAGAGATATCATCCGCGCACCTTATTGCCACTGCAAGTGGCTCGATAGCTAAGACAAATAGCAGAGGGGACAACAGGCAACCTTGTCTCGTGCCTCGTCTGAGATGGAAAGCCTCTGAGGCACAGCCATTGACCAACACTCTCACCATGGGGGTGCTGTAGAGCAGCCTTATCCATTTAATAAATTCAGGCCCAAGTCCAAACCTCCGAAGGACCTCGAAGAGATATTCAAATTCGACCCTATCAAAAGCTTTAGCTGCATCTAGACCTACACATAGAATTCTCTCTTGGCTGGAGTTAGCATACTGAATCACATTTAAGAAGATGCTGAACATTTGAGTGCAAAAACCTGTTCCTGATAAAAACCTGTTTGATCAGGCTCAATCAGAGCAGGAAGATAAACCTCCAGTCTCCTGGCAAAAAGTTTTGATAGCAATTTACAATCAACCCCAATCAGACTTATTGGCCTATAAGATAAGCAACAATCTGGGAGTTTGCCCTTCTTTAAGATAAGTGAAATATTGGCCAAGCTAAGTGTTGGAGTGTCACGTTCAAAATCGGTATACATACTGGTGAGTGGCTCCACCACCAACTTGGCCATTTTCTTATAAAATTCTGGGCAAAACCCATCAGGGCCCAGAGCTTTTCTACCTGGTAGAGATTTAATTGTTTCACAGACCTCTTCTTTAGTGATCAGGTGACAAAGAAGGTCCTTGCTCTCAGCCGGCAATGTTGGAATATCTACATAGTCTAGAAATTTGGCCTGGTCCCCAGCGCTATCAGGCCTTTTGGAGAATACAAATTTTGATTAAAACATTTCATGATATTAAGCATATGTTTATTTTCAAAAAATTTAGCTCCACTGTCATCTTTTAATGAAGGAATAACATTAGAATCAACCCTGCCCTTTGCCAGACGAGCCAGGTTTGTTTGCAGATAATATAAAATAATGCAAATAATCGGTGCCTAGCATAAAAAATAGCAGTTTCTGTTTTTTGTGTCAGAAGGTTATCAAGGGCAGAGCAGGCTGCATCCAGCTTCAGCCAAAACGATTTAGAAAAGGAATGTCAGAAATTTTGGATTCAAGCTCTAGTTGTTGTCTGAGCACTTCTTTTCTTTTAGCTGAGGTTGTTTGTCTTTTAGTTCCATGTTTGTAATTGTCTAGTGCTCATGTTTAATTTGTACAGATCCTGCCCATGACATGTTATCTGTTGTTGTGTATTGTGTGTGAATATCTTTGTGTGCATCTTTCTGGCTGCAAACCCATTTCCCTGTTTTGGGACAATAAAGATACTTTGACTTTGAGGTGTACGAAATAATAACTCCCTTTATCAGTCCCCCCAGGATTTCGCGGGCCTTTTTTGTGATTGTTGCAGGCTAAAACGTCTGATGTTGCGGGGGGTTTTCCAAAAAATTGCGATGAAAGTTGCAGTGTTTTTTAGGTTTTTGTTGTGATTACATTGCGGGAGGAAGTGAAAGTTGCGGTGTTTTTTAGGTTTTTGTTGCGATTACATTGCGGGAGGAAGTGAAAGTTGTGAGAAATTGTTGCGATTTTCTCTTTTTGTGATTAAAATTGAGTGATATGTTAAATATTAAGTTATTACTGAAAAACTATTGATTAAAAAAACAAAGACACTGAGAAATGGTCCTATAAACATCTTTACCAATATAAAAGATTACTAGGACTACAAAAAAATGCAGAAAAATAGGCTTTACTTATCCAAATGCACCTGTTGGTTCAAAAGTTAAAGTGCATAGACCCTCACAGCACAACATGAAGTTACTTTAAAATATAATATAAATGCCTCAGCTTTCATGTAAGAAAAAAAAAAACTATTAATACTAGTACTGTGTGCAGGCAGTCTCTCCTGAAGAATAAATTAAACAATAATTATAAACTAATAAAATAAATGGCTCAGGCTTCATAGAAGAAAAAAAACAATTTGAACAGAATCTCACAGTATGATGCTGAAGCTGCCTAAACAGTGGAAAATAAAATACCATTTTGGCAAAAATGTTGGCATCCATTAATTTATTGTATTAAGTAAAAAAAATGTAAAGTGCACACAGTCCTTCACTGTAAACATAACACACTTTCAGTAACAGAATTTAAGCCGATACAAACACTGACTCGCACATGCTGCTTCTCTTGAACATATACACGGAAGTAAGGCGGAAGGTAGTTTGTCGACGTCACCTCAAGATGACGCCAACGATTGGTCAAGTTTGCGGGAAAGTTGCGGTGATTGGATATAATTGCAACACCGCCCTGAATTCGTGGCGACTGGTTGAATTTGCATTGAAGTTGCAAATCGCAACATCGCGAAATCCTGGAGGGTCTGCTTTATGTAGGCCTTTGCAGTCTCCCATAATGTTGAAGCTGAGACATCAGGTGTATCATTAGTAGAAAAATGCACGGTGGTGTAGTGGTTGGCATGGTCGCCTCACAGCAAGAAGATTCCGGGTTCAAACCCAGCGGCCGGCAAGGGCCTTTCTGTGTGGAGTTTGCATGTTCTCCCTGTGTCTGCGTGGGTTTCCTCCGGGTGCTCCAGTTTCCCCCACAATCAAAAGACATGCAGTTAGGTTGATGTGGGGCGGCCTTGGGCTGAGGTGCCCTTGAGCAAGGTACCTGACCCCTGACTGCTCCCTGGGTGCGCTAGTGTGGCTGCCCACTGCTCTGAGTGTGTGTGTTTACTGCTTCAGATGGGTTAAATGCAGAGGATGAATTTCACTGTGCTTGAAGTGTGCATGTGATGAATAAAGGTTTCTTTTCTTTAAAAAGCATCAATTGTTCCTCCAACAGACTTAGAAAGGTGGGATTACTGAGCAAGGAGAGGTTGAGCCACCAGTGACGTGTAGCCGGGTCAAAATAGTTCCAGTTCAACAAACAAATGATCAACAAGCAAATTATCTGAAAGTGTCATGGCTTTCATACTACATGTTTTAACCCTTTCCAATGCTTGCCTCGAGGTAAAAAAAAAAAAAAGTCAGTCCTTGAAAATGAGTTATGTGGGTGGGAAAAGAAGGTGAAGTCTTTCACTTTTGGGCTCAACAATCTCCAGGTGTCAAATAAATTCAAATCACTGCATAATGCTCTTGTGCTACTGCCATTTTGGATGGGTGAATGGATTTCACAGGGCACTGGTCCAGTTCTGGCTCCAAGGAGGCATTCAAGTCCCTGCCCAAGATTACAAGAGGTGATGTGTTAGAAAATAAAACAGCTATCAATTTGGAATAGAAAGAAGCCTCAAATGTATTGGGGGAATAAATGCATCCCAGAATGAGTTTTTCCGCATATAAGAAACCCAAAATTACAACATATCGTCCTTTGGAATCATTTATGCATTTTTCTAAGGTAAAAGGCAGCATTTTATGTAACAGGATCGCCACCCCCTGCTTTTGGAGTTAAAAGAACAGTAAAAAAATTGACACCCCCCCAGTCTCTTCTCAGTTTTACATGTTCAAGGTCACTTAAGTGGGTCTCTTGTATAAAAGCAATGCAGGCCCCTTCTTTTTTAAGGGATGAGAGAATTTTACACCGCTTAACTACATTATTAATTCCCTTCACATTCCATGTTATCAGCTTAGTGACACTCATCTTAACTGTTATGTAGATTCCATGTACAGAAATAAACGTGTCCACAAAGGCCTGTTGCTCTTATCATCATCATATCATTATTTCTAGCCGCTTTATCCTGTTCTACAGGGTCGCAGGCAAGCTGGAGCCTATCCCAGCTGACTACGGGCGAAAGGCAGGGTATACCCTGGACAAGTCGCCAGGTCATCACAGGGCTGACACATAGACACAGACAACCATTCACACTCACATTCACACCTACAGTCAATTTAGAGTCACCAGTTAACCTAACCTGCATGTCTTTGGACTGTGGGGGAAACCGGAGCACCCGGAGGAAACCCACGCGGACACGGGGAGAACCTGTTGCTCTTAAAGGAACAGTCCACCGTACTTCCATAATGAAATATGCTCTTATCTGAATTGAGACGAGCTGCTCCGTACCTCTCCGAGCTTTGCGCGACCTCCCAGTCAGTCAGACGCGCTGTCACTCCTGTTAGCAATGTAGCTAGGCTCAGCATGGCCAATGGTATTTTTTGGGGCTGTAGTTAGATGCGACCAAACTCTTCCGCGTTTTTCCTGTTTACAGGAAAAGTCCACACTATAATGACAGGCGTACTAACACCTTCTGCACGCTTCAACAGCGCATTGATACGGAGCTCAGTATCAATGCGCTGTCGAAGCGCGCAGAAGGTGTTAGTACGCCTGTCATTATAGTGCGGACTTTCCATAGCATAGAAAATCGCTACATTTCAATTTGTGTAACTGAACTTGTTTCATGTCACTGGTGTCACTCATGTCACCAGTCCAACTCAGCAAACTGTTTTACAACCCCAATTCCAAAAAAGTTGGGACATTGTGTAAAACATAAATAAAAACAGAATGTGAAGATTTGCAAATCATAGAAGCCCTATATTTCATTGAAAATAGTACAAAGAAAACATATCAAATGTTGAAACTGAGAAATTTTATTGTTTTTTGAAAAATATATGCTCATTTTGAATTTCATGTCAGCAACACATTTAAAAAAAGTTGGGACAGGGGCAACAAAAGACTGGTAAGTTGTGTAATGCTAAAAAAAATCTAATTTGTTTAATTGGCAACAGGTCAGTGACATGATTGGGTATAAAAAGAGCATCCCAGAGAGGCGGAGTCTCTCAGAAGTAAAGATGGGGAGGGGTTCACCAATCTGTGAAAGACTGCATGGGCAAACAGTGCAACAATTTAAGAATAATGTTCTTCAATGTAAAATTGCAAAGAATTTGGGGATCATGTCATCTATGGTAGATAATATCTTTAAAAGATTCAGAGAATCTGGAGAAATCTCTGTATGCAAGAGACAAGGCTGAAAACTGACATTGGATGCCTGGGATCTTCAGGCCCTCAGGACAGGGCTCTACAGTGCGCACGTTTCACTCGCATTTGCGAGCGAATTTTTCAGCATGCGAACGACGAAAAAAAACCCGCGCATTCGTGCGAGGGCTTCTTGCAGCCGACAATTTAGGAAAGCACTGAGCACAGATGCGACGAGTTTAACATTCTAAAATGTATCAAATGTTAAACTGCAAAGTATGTAAATCCATCACTGGATAGCCTACCTAATATAGTGTAACGAGTAACACTATTGTTGTTACTGTATTGTTGCAAGTGTGTGTGTTCAGTGTTGTGTGTGTGTGTGTGTGTGTTCTGCCTGCGCCTTGCTCCCTGTCTGTAGTTGCGTGCATTGCCCCGTCTTGTACCTGCGGTGGTTCCCATGGTAGCCGGGGGGGAGTGAAAAAGTTACATTTTTTTTGCTGTTCTGCCACATCTTTCTGTGATTGCCCCTCTTTCCCACGGTTGTATGTTGTGGGTGTGGCATTAGGTGGGAAAAGTACTTTTTAGGGATTCATCAGATCATTCAACTGAGAGATAACTGAGAGCTGGTTCGGACCGAGCTGAGAAATATATTCGCTATGCAGAGAATAACGGCGTTTTTTAAAAGCAATGATGGTGGAAACAAGAATAAAAGAACGGACGAGGATGAAAGTGTAGTGAAGAAAGCTAGAACGACGGGAGAAGGTGTGGGAAAATTATATAATGAGATGGAAAGCACACACCCCCAGTGCAAACATTTAGATGGGAACATACAACACAGCAGAAAAACAAATAATATACAGTATATACAAATGGTGCATGTCACAACACAGCAGAAAAACAAAGAATATATATACAACTGGGCGTGTTGAGTTGCAGATGTTAATTGCACATTAGTTATAGAAACTCAGTTCAGCTACAAGACTCAGGATATTGCACTGTATTTGGTATTGCATTGTATTGGGTATGGATGTTAAAGTGTAGAAATATAAAATATACAAAAGCTATAAAAACTAAAAAGTTGATCTGTGAGGTTGCACTGTAATAAGTATTGCACTGTATCAGGTAAGTGTGAGAATATTGTCCTTTTAGGTCCTTGTTGGTGCATTGTTGCACCTGCCAGAAGTGGCATCAGTCAGTGCATGTAATTAGCCTTTTTCACAGTACGTCACTTGCAGAAGAACCTCACATCCGTTTTCAGCCTTTTGAATGGAAGAAGAGGCGGCATGCTAATCTGCTGGCTAACAAGTAGCAACCATAGAAAGTCAGTAAACTTCCTTTCCAAAACAAGGCAGATAGGTGACTGGAATGGTCGCTAACAATACGTAATGATAAACAACAATGCACAATATTATTATCAGTCTTATCTGTGAATGACACAGTTTTGTTAACATAAGTTGCCCCCGTATACCTCTTCTTCCATTCAAAAGGCTGAAAACGGATATGAGTTCCCCTGCAAGTGACGTAATGTGAAAAAGGCTAATTGTTCAAGGTGGTTATGGCCTGTGGGAAAAAAATGTTTTTGAGTCTGTTGGTCCTTGCTTTGATGCACCTGTAACGCCTGCCTGAGGGCAGCAAGTCAAAGAACTCAGAACCAGGGTGGGAGCTGTCCTTGACGATGTTGTTAGCTCTGCTGAGCTCTGCTCTCTGTTTAGCTACTGTTTGTTCATTCATTCAGTTGTTCATTATTCATTTGTTTGTTCATTCATTCATTCATTCATTCATTCTCAATTGAATTTTGTGTTTTATGTGTTGGTGTGTCTAAGGTTTGCGCTGCAGTAAACCTTTAAAATGAAAACCTACTTGTGCTTGTGCCCCCATTTTTTTCCCTGTGCTCCTAAAATTTTTAACTTAGGAGCACGTGTGCTCCTGAAAAAAAAAGGTAGTGTACAGCCCTGCCTCAGGAGACACTGCATTAAAAGCAGACACGTCTGTAGTGGAAATCACTGTATGGGCTCAGGAACACTTCAGAAAACCATCGTCTGTGAAAACAGTTCATTACTGCATCCAGAAATACAAGTTAAACCCAGATAAAAACAATATCCAGAAACACCAACACCTTCTCTGGGCCCGAGCTCTTGTACGATGGACTGAGGCGAAGTGGAAAATTGTCCTGAGGTCTGACAAATCAAAAGTAGATTTTTTTTTTAGAAGTTTTGGACACCACTTCCTCCAGGCTAAAGAGGAGCGGGACCATCCGGCTTGTTATCAGTGCACAGTTCCAAAGCCAGCATCTGTTATGGTATGAGGGGGCATTAGTGCACATGACATGGGTAGCTTGTACCGTACATCTGGGAAGGCATCATTAATGCTGAATGACATGTTTCAGAGCAATATGCTGCCATCCAGACAAAATCTTTTTCAGGGAAGGCCTTCCTTCTTTCAGCAAGACAATGCCAAACCACTTTCTGCACATACAGTATTAAAACTGCATACCTCTGTAGTAAAAGAGTCTGGGTGCTAAACTGGCCTGCCTGCAGTCCAGACCTGTCTTGCATTTAAAACATTTGGCACATTATGAAGTGCAAAATACGACAAAGGAGACCCCAAAGTGTTGAGCAACTGAAATTGTATATCAGGCAAGAATGTGACAACATTTCTCTTTCAAAACTACAGCAATTAGTCTCCTCAGTTCCCAAACATTTACAGAGTATTGTTAAAAGTAGAGGTGATGCAACACAGTGGTAAACATGCCCCTGTCCCAATTTTTTTGAAATGTGATGCTGACATCAAATTCAAAATGACAATGTATTTTTCAAAAAACAATACAATTTCTCAGTTTCAACATCTGATATGTTGTCTTTGTACTATTTTCAATGAAATATAGGCTTTCCATGATTTGCAAATTATTGCATTCTGTTTTTATTTACAGTTTACACAGCATCCCAACATTTTTGGAATTGGGGTTATACAATTTTCCCCTCCCCCTTAAATAAATGGGACAAAATTTAGTAGCCTCAGGGTCTGTCAAGCACAAAGTCATGTGTGTAAACTTAAAGTAACCCTTTGGTCCAGTTTGCAATAAAGTGACCACCAAAGACATAGAAGAACACAAAGGAGCACAGAGTAACGATAATTAATGCAAAATATCAAATCAAATCAAATCAAGTTTATTTGTACAGCGCTTTTAACAATAAACATTGTCGCAAAGCAGCTTTACAGAATTTGAACGACTTAAAACATGAGCTAATTTTATCCCTAATCTATCCCCAATGAGCAAGCCTGTGGCGACGGTGGCAAGGAAAAACTCCCTCAGACGACATGAGGAAGAAACCTCGAGAGGAACCAGACTCAAAAGGGAACCCATCCTCATTTGGGCAACAACAGACAGCCTGACTATAATATTAACAGTTTTAACAGGTATAACCCTCAACTGTCCTCATGGGGCCGTCCTTCACAGGAGTGGGGCGATAAAACTCCGACCAGACACAGGGCACCAGGATGGATCAAGCAGGTCCGAGGGGCAGAAGAGGCCAGCATCTCAATCCCAGGATCAACATGTAACTCAGAGGGACAGATGGGGGGGGAGAGAAAGAAAACACGTTGTTAGGTATGTCCTAAAAATGACAAGTATTAAATCTGTGTGGTAGGCTCGCAGAGACGAGAGTCTTTACATCAGGCATGACGCACAATGGCATGTTAATATGGTAAAAAATATATCATGACCTGCTCTGGCTGGATGCTTGATTGGGTGATGGGAGCACACTCCTCAGCAATGATGAGATGCAGATGGGACCCTTAGGCCTGGCCAAGACAATTCAGTTACATTTCACCGGGTCTGGGACATGCGACAGAACGTCTGACGGCCGATTCCCTGCAGGCTACGATAGCCAGTCGAGGTCCCCACCGTCTCCACCAAAAGATTTCCTGTTGACTCCATGTAACTCAGAGGGACAGATTTGGGGGGGGGGGGGGGGAAGAGAAAGAAAACACAGGTGGTTAGGTATGCCCAATGTCACCTGAATAAGTAGGAACAGTATACATATTGCACCGAGTACAAGCAGGGACTCCGGCAACTAACTATGACAGCATAACTAAAAGGAGAGAGCCAGAAGGTAACACAGGCATGAGGGAGCCCCGGGACATAAAGCAGCCAGCCACTGCACCGTCAACAAACTCGAGTGAGCAAGCGAGTGGGGACTGACAGCATCCATACATCCCAGTTTACCAAAACACTCTATGTCTGAGGACCCTCCAGATCTACTCCTTTACCTCATAAACACCATTAACAAAAGGCTTGACTAAACAGATATGTTTTCAGCCTAGACTTAAATGCTGAGACTGTGTCTGATTCCCGAACATTACTTGGAAGGCTGTTCCATAACAGTGGGGCTTTGTAAGAAAAGGCTCTGCCCCCTGATGTAGCCTTCACTATACGAGGTACCAGCAGATAGCCTGCACCTTTTGATCTAAGTAGGCGTGGCGGGTCATAGAGGAGCAGAAGTTCACTCAGGTACTGTGGTGCGAGACCATTTAGTGCTTTAAAGGTCAATAGTAGTATTTTATAATCAATACGAAATTTGATTGGGAGCCAATGCAGTGTGGATAAGACAGGCGTGATGTGGTCATATTTTCTAGTTCTAGTAAGGACTCTTGCTGCTGCATTTTGAACTAACTGGAGCTTGTTTATGCACTTATTGGAACATCCAGACAGTAAGGCATTACAATAATCCAACCTGGAGGTAACGAAAGCATGGACTAGTTTTTCTGCATCATGCAATGACATTAAATTTCTTATCTTTGCAATATTTCTGAGATGAAAGAAAGCTATCCGGGTGATGTTATCAATGTGAGTTTCGAATGAAAGACTGGGGTCAATAATCACTCCGAGGTCTTTTACTGCTGCACGTGAAGAAACAGAAAGGCCATCCAGAGTTACTGTGTAATCAGAAAACTTACTTATAGCTTTATGTGGTCCTAGCACAAGTACTTCAGTCTTGTCAGAGTTAAGCAGAAGGAAATTTATAAGCATCCAGTGTCTAATGTCCTTAACACATTCCTCAATTTTATTAAGCTGGTGTCTCTCATCAGGTTTTGCAGAGACATACAACTGTGTGTCATCAGCATAACAGTGGAAACTAATACAATGTTTACGAATAATATCGCCCAAAGGTAACATATATAGAGAAAAAAGCAGTGGACCCAAGACAGAACCTTGTGGAACACCAAACTTTACCTCGGTACGTCTAGAAATATCACCATTTATATCGACATACTGATAACGATCAGTTAGATAAGACCTGAGCCAGGAGAGGGCCATTCCCTTAACTCCCACAACATTTTCTAGTCTATCCAGAAGAATGGAATGATCAATGGTATCAAATGCTGCACTAAGGTCAAGCAACACAAGTAGCGAGACACAGCCCTGATCAGACGCCAACAGTAGGTCGTTTACTACTTTAACCAGAGCTGTCTCTGTGCTATGATGAGGTCTAAATCCTGACTGATACATTTCATGGATGTTATTCCTATGTAAATATGAGCATAACTGCTGTGCCACAGCTTTTTCAAGGATCTTGGAGATAAAGGGGAGGTTTGATATTGGCCGATAATTGGACAGCTGACAGGGATCAAGGTCAGGTTTTTTAATCAGGGGTTTGATAACTGCTAGTTTAAAGGATCTGGGTACATAGCCAATCATAAGAGAAGAATTTATTATTTTTAGAAGCGGTTCAATTACTTCAGGTATTATCTGTTTGAATAGATGTGTCGGTAAGGGATCTAGTACGCAAGTTGAGGCTTTTGATGTAGAGATTAATGAGAGTAATTCAGTTTCTTTTAGGGGAGTAAAACATTCTAACTGATGATCTGATACAGTTATATTGTTAACTACAAGGTCGCTTTCATTGTCTAACCTTAAATTAGTAGTTTGAATTTTTTGTCGGATATTCTCAATTTTGTCATTAAAAAAATTCATGAAGTCGTTGCTACTACATACTGCAGGTGTGCATGTGTTGATAGTGGACTTATTCCTGGTTAATTTTGCTACAGTATTAAATAGGAATCTAGGATTATTTTTGTTATCTTCTATTAGGGAAGAGAGATATGTTGATCTCGCAGCACTAAGAGCTTTTTTATACTTCAGGAAGCTCTCCTTCCACGCCAATTTGAACACTACCAATTTTGTTTGACGCCATTTACGTTCCAATTTTCGAGTGGTCTGTTTTAATGTGCGAGTGTCATCATTATACCAGGGTGCTAATTTTTTGTCTCTGACCATTTTCCTTTTTAGAGGAGCTACATTATCTAAAGTATGGCGGAATGTTGACTCTAAGCATTCAGTTGCCTGATCGAGTTCTGCAGGGGCTGACAATGACCCAATCAAAGTTGATAACTCTGGGAGATCATTTATAAAGCTCTGTGCAGTAGTTGACATGAATGTACGTTTAATACAGTAGCGTGGTGAAGTGCATATATTATTACTCAGACATATTTTGAATGAGATGAGACAATGATCTGAGATAACTTCAGACTGTGGAAGTATGACTATATTGTCTACGTTTAATCTGAATGTTAGTATTAGATCAAGGGTGTGACCACCATTATGGGTTGGTCCTATGACATTCTGCTTAATCCCGACTGAATCTAAGATGGACACAAACGCTGTTTTTAAAGGGTCTTCTGGGTTATCAAAGTGAATATTAAAATCTCCGACAACTAAAGCTTTGTCTAAGGAAATAACCAAATCTGAGATAAAATCTGCAAATTCAGAAAGAAACTCAGAATATGGCCCCGGGGGCCTGTAAATAATAAGCAATGGAATTAACTGGGTAGACTTATTTTTTGAGGCTACATACATTATATGAGTATGAAGAACTTCAAATGTATTAAATTTATAACCAGGTTTGTGTGTTACACCTAGATAATCGTTATAAATAACCGCGACGCCTCCTCCTCTGCCAGTTAGACGAGGCTGGTGTATATAACTGTATCCAGGAGGACTCGCTTCATTTAATGCTATATATTCATTTGGCTTAATCCATGTTTCTGTTAAACACAGTACATTAAACTCCTGATCAGTAATGAGTTCATTAACCATTAGCGCTTTAGATGTAAGAGATCTAATATTTAATAGCCCCACCTTTAGATCAAAGGTGCTGGCAGCAGCTGTACAGTCAGTCTGATCTAATTTTATATTGATTAGGTTACTGGAACAAACTCTCTGAAAATTTCTACCTTTTTGTTGAGCTCGGGGAACAGACACAGTCTCGATGTAGTGGGCCCTGAGTGACGACTCTGTGCAGCTAGCAGACAGTCGGTTTAGCCTGTTCGTCTGCTCCCTGGCCTTGGCTCTGGATTGTCAGAAATTAACTAGGCCTGTTCTGAGACTATGACCTATGCTGCAGGAAATGAGAGCAGCACCTTCCCGAGTGGGATGGATACCGTCCCGCCCTAACAGGCCAGCAGTGCCCTCAAAATTAGCCCAATTATCTATAAAGCCCACACTGTTTTCAGAGCACCACCTGGACAGCCAGCAGTTCAGCGACCATAACCTGCTGTAAGCTACATCGCCACGCCGCATTGGGATGGGGCCAGAGCATACTACAGCATCGGACATCGCCTTCGCTAATTTAAACACCTCTACAAAGTTACTCTTAGTAACCTCAGACTGACGAAGGCGTATATCATTAGCTCCTGCATGGATAACTATCTTTGAGAACCTGTGCTTGCCTAGGACCCTAAGATTACCTGCTATGTCCGGCGCCCTGGCTCCCGGTATACACCTGACTAAAGCTGCTGGTGCCCCTAAAGGCTGAGCTAATTTCACATGCCGTATGATAGAGTCCCCTATAACCAGAGCTCTTTCAGGTTTCTCAGTGGGTGCATCACTAAGGAGAGCAAACCTGTTCGACACGTGACGCGGAGAGGAGTGGTGCTCCCGTGGGCGAGCCTCAGCGGTAGCTTTGGCTCTACGCTTATGCCGCCGAGCCGTCACCCATTCGCCCCGCTGTAAGGGCTCTAATGCCGGAGTTGGGGGATTGCTAACTCCACCTAGGGCGTCCAGACTTTCCCTAACAGAAACTACACTGTTCTCACGCTCACTAACCTGCTCTAAAGCCTGGACACGCGCTTCTAGCACTGAAATCTTCTCCGTCAGAGAGCTAACTAATCTGCACTTATCACAAGTAAAGCTAATAGAGCTATCGCTAGTGACGGAGGAAGAATGACTAAACATCCTGCACTCAGCACACTGAACAGGCTGAAGGTGTGCCATGATGAAAAGATTCACGTACCTTAAATGAAGATCTGTTGATATTAAAGCAGATCAGATGGCCTCCGCTTGTGGAGGAGAAAAAAAAATAAGAAAAAGGGTATTAATTGAACAGTAGTAAAACAGACTTAACTAATTGTGGCAGTTTGTATGGGTGGGTGGAGCACAGAGGACGGCAGGACAGAGATCAGGTTTTGGTATAGGGCTTTTATTGCCACACTTTTCAGTGAACAATATTTATCTCACACAGATAGACACACACACGACAGGCGTCTTGTTCGGGGATCAGCTCCTCTGCTCTCGCTCTCCCTCCTTAAGTAGGGCGCGGTCACTGGGAAGACACACAAACACAGGTTAATTGCTCTCAGGTGTAGTGATTCTGCCACTTACCTTCCCTGACTCTGCCCTCCTGTCACAGACCGGCGCTTGACCACGCCCCCGCTGCCACATACCCCCACCGCCCGACTCAGGCCGGGCAGCCGTCTGGCCTGCAGCCGACTCCCCCCCCCCCTTGATGGGAGAGGAAGTCCGCCACGACCATCTGCGCCCTCGGCCTGTGGACCACCTTGAAATTAAAGGGTTGGAGTGCCAGATACCAACGGGTGATCCGCGCATTGGCATCTTTCATGCGGTGGAGCCACTGGAGGGGCACGTGGTCCGAACAGAGGGTGAAAGGGCGCCCCAGCAGGTAGTAACGGAGGGCGAGGACCGCCCACTTGATCGCCAGACACTCCTTTTCAATGGTGCTGTAGCGCCCCTCATGCACTGACAGCTTCCTACTGATGTAGAGGACGGGGCAGTCCTCCCCCTCCACCTCCTGGGACAAAACTGCCCCCAGCCCTCTGTCCGACGCATCGGTCTGCAACACAAAGGGGAGAGAAAAGTCAGGGGAGTGTAAAAGTGGCCCCCCACACAGTGCAGCCTTTACCTCTGAAAAAGCCCGCTGGCATTGCTCCGTCCACTGGACCGGATCTGGGCCCCCCTTTTTAGTGAGATCAGTCAGCGGGCTGGTGACGTCCGAATAATTAGGTATAAACCTACGGTAATAGCCAGCCAGCCCCAGGAACTGTCTCACCCCCTTTTTGGTCTTGGGCCTCGGGCAGGCCGCAATTGCTGCCGTCTTATTAATTTGGGGACGCACCTGCCTGTTGCCCAAGTGGAAGCCCAGATACCGTACTTCCACTCTCCCAATCGCACACTTCTTTGGGTTGGCTGTGAGCCCCACTCGCCTCAGCCACCTAAGGACGGCCCTCAGATGTTCAAGGTGCCTCGGCCAGTCATTACTATAGATGATTATATCATCTAGATACGCGGCTGCATAAGTGGCGTGGGGGTGGAGGACTCTATCCATCAGCTGCTGAAACGTCGCGGGTGCCCCAAACAGCCCAAACGGAAGTGTGACGAATTGGTGTAAACCAAACGGTGTGGAAAAGGCCGTTTTTTCTCGGGATAGTGGAGTCAAGGGGATCTGCCAATATCCCTTCGTCAAATCCAGTGTCGAATAAAAGCGAGCCGTGCCAAGTCGATCGAGCAACTCATCAATACGAGGCATTGGGTACGCGTCAAATTTAGACACTGCGTTGACTTTTCTATAGTCCACACAGAACCGGACCGACCCGTCGGCCTTGGGTACCAAGACCACCGGGCTGCTCCAGTCACTGTGGGACTCCTCGACGATGCCCATTTCGAGCATGGTCTCAAGTTCTTCCCGGACCACCTTTTTTTTTTTGTGTTCGGGTAGCCTGTAAGGGCGGCTACGCACTACCACCCCCAGGGGCGTCCCTATGTGGTGCTCTATGAGGTTCGTGCGACCGGGCAGGGGCAAGAACACATCCGAAAACTCGGTCTGCAACTGGGCGACCTCCGTGAGTTGGGTCGGGGAGAGGTGGTCTCCACAGGGGACTGGAGAGGTACGGGATGCCAATGCCCCTTTTTGAACTTCCGGCCCCAGCTCCGCCTTCTCCGGAACCACCGACACCAACGCCACGGGGACCTCCTCATTCCAGAGTTTCAGCAGATTGAGGTAGTAAATCTGTAGCGCCCCACCCCTGTCTGTTCGCCTCACCTCATAGTCGATGTCCCCGACTCGCCGTGTGACCTCAAAGGGTCCTTGCCACTTGGCGATCAATTTGGAGCTCGAAGTGGGCAACAGTACGAGTACTTTATCTCCCTGTGTGAACTCCCTAAGGCGCGTACCCTTGTTGTACAGGCGGGCTTGCCATTCCTGGGCCTGCCGCAAATTCTCCTGGGTTAGGTGGGTGAGGGTGTGGAGTTTTGCGCGCAGCTCCATAACGTATTGAATTTCGTTCTTGCTTTGTGAAGGTCCCTCCTCCCAATTTTCCCGCAGCACGTCTAGGATGCCGCGCGGCTTACGCCCATATAATAATTCGAACGGGGAGAACCCCGTGGAGGCTTGGGGAACCTCTCGCACTGAGAACAACAAGGGCTCGAGCCACTTATCCCAATTACGTGCGTCCTCGCTTACGAATTTTTTAATGATATTTTTGAGGGTGCGGTTGAACCGTTCTACTAAACCGTCTGTTTGTGGGTGACACACACTGGTGCAGATCGGCTTAATCCCCAATAACCCATACAGTTCGCACAGTGTTCGTGACATAAACGTAGTGCCTTGATCAGTCAGAATCTCTTTCGGGATTCCGACTCGAGAGATGACGTGGAAGAGTGCCTCTGCAATACTGCGTGCTGAGATATTGCGCAGAGGCACTGCTTCCGGGTATCGCGTTGCATAGTCCACCAGAACTAATATAAAGCGGTACCCCCGTGCTGACCGATCTAATGGCCCGACGAGATCCATCCCAATTCTCTCAAACGGGGTCTCGATCAATGGAAAAGGGCACAAAGGCGCTTTTGGAATGGCCGCTGGATTCACTAACTGGCATTCGCGGCATGCCGTACACCACCTACGAACATCGCCGCGAATCCCCGGCCAATAGAATTGGGCCATTATTCGGGCTAGTGTCTTATCCTGCCCTAAGTGTCCAGCCATGGGATTAAAGTGAGCCGCCTGGAATACCAATTCCCGGCGGCTCTTCAGAATCAAAAGCTGCGTGACTCGCTCTTTCATTTGAGTGTCCTGTGTCACTCAGTATAACCTATCCTTCATAATTGTGAAGTAGGGGAAGGACGGGGTGGCGTTCGGCTGGAGCGTTTGACCATCGATTACTCTCACTTGGTCAAACGCATGTCGCAGAGTCTCGTCTCGTGATTGTTTTAATGGGAAATCCGCGAGGGATTCCCCAATAGAGAGAGGAGGAGCCAGCGGCTCCTCACTCTGACGCGGAGATGACGTAGACGGCTCTGTGACAGCTGCTCCCGCCAAAGCGACACCGGGACCTCCCCCTGTCAAATGGCAGGACCCACTCTTTACTAGGCGTGTCATTAAACCCCGAAATCCCGGCCAATCAGTCCCCAAAATTAAAGACTGGGTAAGGCGAGGACTAACCACCGCCTTCACTATAAATTTTTCCCCTCTGAAACAAATGTGGACCGACACCAAAGGGTAGCTGTGAACATCCCCGTGCACACACAACACCTTCACCCCCTGTGCTCCCCCCAGTGCCTCGTTTTGCACCAGGCTTTGGTGAATTGAGGTCTGGTTACAACCAGAATCCACCAACGCCTGATATGTATCCCCTTGGATACTCACCGGTATGCGATACGCTCCGGCCCGATCGAGGGCGGCCTCTGGAGCATCAGGGATCTGAACCACCGCGCCCACTTCCATCGCCGTGCATTGCTGTTGAAGGTGGCCCGGCTCCCCGCAGCGCCAGCAAAACGGCCCGGGCTTTCCCTCTGCACCGGTGATCTGGGGCTCACTCACCTGGGGGGGGAGAGACAGACACAGAAGGGAGAAACGGGAGGACACCGCGGGTGCGGCGGGCTGGCTGGGGTGGTGCCGGCCCCCACCTCCGCAGTGGGGGAATGGGGCGAGGACGGGACACAGGAGGAGGGAGAGAGAGAGAAGAGGAGAGGAGAGGAGAGAAGAGAAGATGCCATCTGCTGTCCTGCCGCCGGGACAGCCGCCAAATGGTCCTCCACCAGCTCCACTGCCTGATCCAGCGATGCCGGGCGGTGGCACTGGACCCACTCCGCGGTTCCTGCTGGCAAGCGAGCGACGAATTGCTCCAGCAGCACCTGATCGATGATTTCCTCGGCATCGCGGTTGTCGGCCCTCAACCACCGCCAGCAGGCGTCCCGGAGCTGCTGGCCAAACGCGAACGGCCGGCCGACTTCCTCCAAGCGCAACGCGCGGAAGCGCTGGCGCTGCTGCTCTGGGGTGTGCCCCACGCGCTGGAGGACGGCCCAGCGAGGTCAGCCTAGGCCAGCCGGCGGTCGGCGGGGAGCTGTAGCACGGCCAGCTGTGCCTCTCCCGTTAGCAGGGGGAGGAGGCGCGCCGCACACTGCTCCATCGGCCACCCCGAGGCTTCGGCGACTTGCTCGAAGAGCGTGATAAACGCCTCGGGGTCGTCCTGCGGGCCCATCTTGGTGACGGTGAAGGGAGACGGGCCCACGGTAGGAGTGCTGGTGGACCCCGCCGACGCGAGGAGGTGCCGGAACGCCTCTCGATCTTCTTGTTGGGCCAGCACCACGGCCTCGAAGTGTCGCTCTTGCTCCTACCGGAGGGTGACGAGTGCCTGGTGCTGGCTTTGCTGGGCCGTGGCGAGGGCATGGACCAGGTTGGCGAACGGGGAGGACTCCATGGGGCTGCTCGGCTGGTGCTCCACTTTTCCGGGTTTCGGCACTACTGTGGCAGTTCGTATGGGTGGGTGGAGCACAGAGGATGGCAGGGCTTTTATTGCCACACTTTTCAGTGAACAATATTTATCTCACACAGATAGACACACACACGACAGGCGTCTTGTTTGGGGATCAGCTCCTCTGCTCTCGCTCTCCCTCCTTAAGTAGGGCGCGGTCACTGGGAAGACACACAAACACAGGTTAATTGCTCTCAGGTGTAGTGATTCTGCCACTTACCTTCCCTGACTCTGCCCTCCTGTCACAGACCGGCGCTTGACCACGCCCCCGCTGCCGCACTAATTTTGATCAGTACAAGGCACCCATCTTAATAATAAAAATAATAAAGGAGCTACAGAGCTCCCTCCAAGATAACTGGGCTAACTGAAAAATAACAGCCTGGAGCTGAGTGTAGTCTTGTCAGAGGAGGTCCATATAATAGAGAAACTCTCAACACGAAAAGTCTATAAATATATATGAAGCTGGCAGGACCGTTTCATATGTCGTGTTTATTTACATGGCTCACTGGTAAACAAGGTCAGTTGAGTGTGTCCAGAAAACATCAGGCCTCCTCTGCATTGTTAAGGCTGCGCTCCATTCCGTTATGCTGTATCACAAGCCTTGCTGGGAACTGCATCATGAATTTGATTTCCTTGTCTATGAATTTTCGAACCACATCATTATGGGTGCCCACTGCTCTGGGTATGTGTGTGTGCTCATTGTTCACGTGTGTGTGCATGTGTGTGTTCACTACTTCAGATGGGTTAAATGCAGAGAGGAATTTCACAAGTGTGTGATGAATAAAGTTGTGCTTTATAGGAGTGACACTGCAGTCGGACCATATTGGACAGGTCCTGATGGATGAAAATACGTGATCCCCCGTGCTCCAGGTTCTTCGTCTTCCTCGCGGCTGCTAGAATCTGAAGCTTGTCCCAGGAGTTGTGGAGTTTGATGATCATTGGTCTGGGGCGGTCACTCTTCGGCCTGGCAGTCTGATGAGCTCGGTCTATCTTTATACGCCCTTTAGTGGCAGGCAAACCGAGCGTCTTTGGCAGTCAGGATTCGAAGAACTCAAAAAGGTGTTCACCCTCCGTACCTCCCTTCAGATTTAAGATCCGTATGTAGTCACGTCTGCTACGGTTCTCCGCATTGTCTATCTGGTCAGCCATGGTCACCTGCCTGTTCTCCACCTGTGCAAGGCAGAGCTTGTGGCAACCTGGTCCTCCATGGCAGAGATCCACTGTTCTGCTTCAGTGATGCGTTTAGACTGGCCTTCCAGGCTGTTGGCAATTTTGTCCAAGGTGTCAGTTAGTTTCGAAAACTTCTGCTCCATAATTTCGCTTATGTTTTGAGTAACTTTCCGCACCAGCTTGGACATGTCCATAGTGCTAGCTTCAATCATGCTAGCACCAGTTGGGGATGGAGGTGCCATGTTGGGCAGTGGCAAGTAATCCGTGATCTTTGACTGGATTGCTTGCCTCAATTTGGCAGGCCTTTCTCTCTTGAGACTCTCCGCCAGGCTTAGTTGTCATGTTATAAAGTCGTTAGTGTAGCTTCAGGTAGGTAAAAGGCATTTTTAATCTGAAAATATTAGGACCGGAGCAGGAGCTCTGCAAGGATACAGCCTTCAGCTAGCCATCATCATGTGACACTCCCCCATCTCTGTTTTAAAATAATTGCATCTTGATGGATCAGACACCCAAATGGATAAGAATATATGCATTTTCAAATTCCCCCATATTATGTCGCATGAGTCGTCTTCCAGAAGCCTGAATCCAAAACAAATTTCTAAGGGTCATGTACAAGCATGATAATGCTGTTTAGCTCAGGCCAAAAAAAATTGAGGGCTGGGCAATGGCAAAGATAATATAAATGAGGGAAAGGTCATAGGTCTAATAAACAAATCCGATGAGTCAAGAATAACTTTTGTACACTTTTCTGGCTATAAACTTCAGAATTAAATTGGCTGTCTGCAGTTCTGTGTACAGCAGGAAAAATAACTCGAGCACTATGACTATGACACAGTGAGCTGTTTGGAGGAAGGTACAAACACTGGATTGGTACAAACACTGGATTGGAAAAAAGGATGAGAAAACATGGTTGGACACCTGAAATCTCAGTAAATGGCCTTTTTGAAAGTAGGTCTTTCTTGGCCATACTTATTACATTACAGGCATTTAGCAGATACTCTTATCCAGAGTGATGTACAACATACCCAGAGCAGCAAGGGGAGCAGTTGGGAGTTAGATGCTTTACTCAAGGGCACTTCAGCCATTCCTGCTGATCCAGGGAATTGAACCAGCAACCTTTTGGTCCTAAAGCTGCTTCTCTAAACATTAGGCCGTGGCTTCCCCAGCTTCCCAGGATTATTGGCAAAATGCACCAGACTCTCTGGTGACTGTTAAAAAAAATGTATTTGAAAGTTACCAAGGGTATTAACTGTAATTGTCGTAAGTGGACCACTCTTTGACACAAATCTTAAATCTCACCGTCTTATGAAAGAAACGTTCTTGACACTTCTTGAAAGTTATTTTCTGATTGAGTATGTAGACCATGAAGTGTTATTTTCCACAGCGGAATCAATAAACTTTCCACCAAAGCTTCTCGCTGACTTTACTATTGGCAGTATAAATGAAGGGAAATTAAACTCCCTGTATGGTTTGTGCACTGTGCTCCAATCAATGATGAACGCTTTTCTCTCTGAATTACCCACAAGCTGTAAATACTGTTATTTCCACACTATTTTCAGACTCACTGAAAGCAGTTTGTTTTCAGCAGTAAGCTTCTTCCTTCACTGAAATGAGATCCCAGCCATTGTTTAGTAACCAGCCTTAAAGATTTATTGTCTGGAAGTTTGAGAGTTTTTTTTTTTTCTCGTAAGCATATATTTAACTTGAACTCTGTAATACAATCCTTATCTGCTGTGTGAATCATAGCCTCACAGAGAGATGGAGAAGTTTAGAGGGCAGTCAGGTGTTGTATTAGCTGGGGATGTTTTTGGATCTTTAGGTCAGAGATTCTCAAACTGTGGTATGCGTACCACTAGTGGTACGCGGGCTCCATTCTAGTGGTACGCCAAAGAATCACTTAATTAAATATAAATTTAAAAAACAAGTGAAATACTATCCATAATATCCGAATGGATGAAAATATCTTATCAACCGATGACAAGAAAATGAAAGGAAATACAAATGAATTTAATAATTTAAAGTTTGCAAGTGCTTCTGGGTAGCCATACGTAGCATACGTACGCATTCCCGCCGGTTCCGCTGACAGACGGTTATCCGCCATTGGTAGACTAGGCTGTGATGGGAAAAGGTGGAGGTGGCTTTGCTAATTATGACGAGTACGACAAAATTACTGTCGTGGCTTAAATCCGTGAATGGGAGCGTGGATCAGGAGAGAGGGAGAACTGAAGAGGACATGTGTGAGCCGAGCGCAGATGCTAACGACAGTGGCAAAAACAGCCCCAGAACTGCTAGGAAATGGCAGAAACCAGTAAGGAGGAAGTATGACGAAAAATACATAAAACTGGGATTCATTTGGAGTGGGACAGAGGAGCTGCTCAGGCCGCAGTGTGTTGTATGCAGGGTCGTTCTGAGCAATGAGTCCATGAAACCATCGCATCTCAAACGGCATCTTACAACCAAACACACAGCACTAAAGGACAAACCAATGGATTTTTTTTATGAAAACGTGATGAACTGAAGCAGTCCAAGTCCACCATTTTGTCCTATGGTACACCCGTAGCCAAAGCACAGGAAGCTTCATATCGTGCCAGCCTCCTGATCGCCAGAGCCGGTAAGCCGCACACAATCGGGGAACTGCTGTGTTTACCATTAGCCAAAGAGATGACACGTATCATGTGTGGAGAGAAAGCTGCCAGAGAGTTAAACTTTTATGTGCAATTAATTTTATTTGATTCATTATTTAAGGACAGTGTTTTATTTTCCTATATTTAAACACAGTGTTACTGTTCAAAGTACTATGCGTAATGTTACAGTGGCCAACAATATTAAATATACTTGTTAAATAAAACCTCTGCCTTGTTTTTAATGAATACTTAGACCTACTACGCTACTGTATTTTAATGTTGGTCATTATGGTGGTACTTGGAGAGCCAAGTATTTTCTGAGGTGGTACTTGGTGAAAAAAGTTTGAGAACCACTGCTTTAGGTAATTCTCATTAGATGTATTACTGGATGCATTACAGCCTGAATGCTCTTTATTAATAACAATTTACAGCTCATTATTATCTATTGCTGATTTGCTAACAGCAAGACTGGTCATATGATATGGCTTACTGGAGCAGAATTTTTACAGTACAGCTCCTCCTTTATTGTTTGAGTTGCTTCTCTCTCAGTACTATTCATTTGGCAGATGCTTTTATCCAAAGTAACACAGTCAATGGCCAAACAGCATGGCTCTGTTGGCATTTCAACTTTGATCTCTCCAGGCTCTAGCACATTTTTAATACCACTGCAACAACACTCTAATAAAAATGATTCTTCAGGGTTGTAACTAAAGCATTTTGCTGTGTGTAGGAATATATTAAGGGCTTATCCCCACTGGGGTTGCTGTTCTCATGGCAACAAATGCTTTATGCTTAGTTTTGGGTCTCCTTTTTGTTATTTGTTATTGGTTTTTCTGATCGGGTGGCATGGTGGTGGAGTGGTTAGCACTGTCGCCTCACAGCAAGAAGGTTCTGGGTTCGAGCCCGGTGGCCGATGAGGGCCTTTCTGTGTGGAGTTTGCATGTTCTCCCCATGTCTGTGTGGGTTTCCACCAGGTGCTCCGGTTTCCCCCTAAAACATGCAGGTTAGGCTAATTGGTGGCTATAAACTGACCATAAGTGTGAGTCTGAATGGTTGTTTGTGTCTATGTGTCAGCCCTACGATGACCTGGCAACTTGTCCAGGGTGTACCCCGCCTCTCGCCCATAGTCAGCTGGGACAGGCTCCAGCTTGCCTGTGATCCTGTACAGGATAAGTGGCTACAGATAATGGATGGATGGGTTTTTCTGATCTCATCCAGTCTCCACCCCTGTCCTGTCACTGGTTTGTTACCAGGTTGTATGCTCCTGTTCTATGTTGCCCCTGATTACTTTATTTATATACAGCACACCCTGCTGCTTTTATGCCTTCACCACCAAATGTGTTTTCAGGTTGTCCATACATTTGTCTGTCTGTCCATCCTTCTGTCTGTGCGCCCTTCTGAGATTCTGGGGTGGTTTAATGTTTGTAAGATTTATAAGAAATCATTGTAACCAGAAGATGAACTGATCAAATTTTGGAATTAATCAAAACAGGGGCAAGGTCACAGCAAGGTCAAATGTCTGAAATAGCTTTACTTCAGCTGAAACATCCTGTCTGAAGTATATTTTAAGGGGGACTGAGGCATAACAATTATTAACAAGAAGGACTAGTCTTGGGGCGGCACGGTGGTGTAGTGGTTAGCACTGTCGCCTCACAGCAAGAAGGTCCGGGTTCGAGCCTCGTGCCCGGCGAGGGTGCAGAGTTTGCATGTTCTCCCCGTGTCCACTTGGGTTTCCTCCAGGTGCTCCGGTTTCCCCCACAGTCCAAAGACATGCAGGTTAGGTTAACTGGTGACTCTAAATTGACTGTAGGTGTGAATGGTTGTCTGTGTCTGTGTCAGCCCTGTGATGACCTGGCAACTTGTCCAGGGTGTACCCTGCCTTTCGCCCATAGTCAGCTGGGATAGGCTCCAGCTTGCCTGCGACCCTGTAGAACAGGATAAAGTGGCTAGAGATAATGAGATGAGATGAGGACTAGTCTTGTAGGAAGCAGAGGAATCACTGTTGACATCACAGCTGTGAGTTCTACTTGTTTTACAGTGCTGTGAAATTGTACTGTATTTTTGTACCATTTTCTTGTTTCCATCTCCTGATTTTCACTCTAACTTAGTTCCCTGTTTATTGATTACAGATTATCCCTTTTTGATGTTGTTGGTCTGTGTTTTGAGCCCAACTCTTACTATAATTATTGGATAAGCTGACTTCATGCACTTAGGTCCTGCCTCTGCTCACCATGTTACAAAAAAATTCTAGATTGAACGTTTTTTTACCCACCTATTGCAACACTACATTACAACTCAGTCCTGCAATCTCATATATATTCTGAGACATTTTAAATTGAAAAATATTTCTACTGAAAGACAGGAAAATTGTTGTGCAATTATCTTTTCCTACCACATATTTACTCACATCAGTGGAAATTGACCGTGGCCTGATGAAGGCAGAGTGAATTTGGCGGAACGTAGTTGCAAATTAATTTCCTTTGGCACGCTGCGTTTCTTTCTTGCTTTCTGTCTCTCCTTCCTCAATGCTTTTAGGTGACAGTCCAACCTACTGAAGGAGGCGTGGCCTTTGCCCCTCAGTCCCAATGAAGGAGGTGTGGCGATTGTGCCTGTCAGTCCAAATGAAGGAGTTGTGGCCTTTGTAACTGTCAGTCCAAGTGAAGAAGGTGTGGCCTTTGTGGCTCTCAGTCACAATGAAGGTGTAGCATTTGTGCCTGTCAGCCTCATGAAGGAGTTGTGGCCTTTGTGCCTGTCAGTCCAAGAGGAGGTGTGGCTATTGTGCCTCAGTCCCAATAAAGATGCTTTGCCTCAGTGCCAGCAAGGAGGTGTGGCCTCTGTGTCTGTCAGTCACTTCAAGAAGACTGTCAGTCTCAGTGAAGGAAACATGGCCTCCAACTCCTCAGCGCTAATGCTACTTTTGAGTGCTGTTGGGAACTAAGTAGTGCCAATTTTCATGCTCAAACACACACACACACAAAAATCATATTTACAATTTACAATGTGACTTTTGAGTTTTCCAATGGCGAAAACCAGTGAACATTTTCTGTTATCTATTATAAGAGTTGTTTCTTAGTAACAGTATTGACATTTTACTCAGTTATATCAATCACTCTATAGACAGCAGTCTAAATGTGGAAAATATTCATTCATGATGTATTTCATCTACTGTTTCCACATAATTGTAAGAAGTGCAAAATCTATATTTTTATGGTTTTTAATATACCAAAGCCAAAAACGGATGTGTATCCTTTAGACAGTTCCCTATTTTTGTGAATGGTGAGAAGTTGTATTTATTAGTTCACCAGCTGGTGTGTGCAATTTTCCAGTGAGCCCCTGAATCCAGCAAAACACTTTCCCCCCTATTTTTGGTGTGAAATAGAAAGTATTATATACTAAGAAAACTTATAATGCATAAGATTCAATCTTACTCTATTAAAATAGAGTATACAATAATAAAGTACTTTACAATATATTGCATAATACAGGGATGTTCAAAATCCAGCTCCAGGGCCAAATGTGGTCCATGGACAGATGTGAGCTGGCCCACGGCTTCTCTTTTAGAATGTATGATAGGTGGCCCATCGACCAACATGTTGTACTTTTTTCTTTCACCTGACGGTGGCAGTAGACATGGCCGCAGCCAGCAATGAGGCCACCAAGGTCCAGACCTCGGTCATTTTTAAGAGCTGAAAATACATTTGTACGCTAAATATTCAACTGGATTAAAAAATAAAGAATAACATTAAAACATCTCCATAAAAAAGTGCATTGTTAATTATGTTAATCGTTGATTCTGTCTTCTGTGTCTGTTTCGTGCGTGCGGCTCTGAGACCAAGAACAAAAACGAATGAGTGCGCGACTCGGGGGAGGAATGCAGTGCAGTAGACACGTTTTTTTCATGGTAACCATCAGCACACTTCATCTCATCTCATTATCTCTAGCTGCTTTATCCTGTTCTACAGGGTCACAGGCAAGCTGGAGCCTATCTCAGCTGACTATGGGCGAAAGGCAGGGTACACCCTGGACAAGTCACCAGGTCATCACAGGGCTGACACATAGACACAGACAACCATTCACACTCACATTCACACCTACGGTCAATTTAGAGTCACCAGTTAACCTAACCTGCATGTCTTTGGACTGTGGGGGAAACCGGAGCACCCGGAAGAAACCCAGACAGACATGGGGAGAACATGCAAACTCCACACAGAAAGGCCCTCGTCGGCCGCGGGGCTCGAACCTGGACCTTCTTGCTGTGAGGCTACAGCGCTAACCAATACACCACCGTGCCACCTCAGCGCACTTTCATGAAGCTGTTAAATTTACATTTTTGAAACAGCGTAGTTTTGTCCTCATTGCTTGGGCCAGATCAAACCATTAAACAAGCTTAAATTATTCTTACTCTTGCCACATACATGATTTTTTGTTTTCAAAACTGATCATATTCAGTTCAAACACCATTAAAAGTAATTTCAGGAATAGATCTCTTGTTTGACGTGTAATTCACCCCTCTCATTTAAATATGTTGAAAATTTTTCAGCGCGCGCTTTGCGCACACATCACGGACCTCGGTAATTTTAAAATGCTGGCTACGGCCCTAGCAGTAGACTGTGTTAACACATTTAGCTCAAACCCAAGAGTCTTTTTTTCCTTTGACTTCTCATCTCATCTCATTATCTCTAGCCGCTTTATCCTTCTACGGGGTCACAGGCAAGCTGGAGCCTATCCCAGCTGACTACGGGCGAAAGGCGGGGTACACCCTGGACAAGTCGCCAGGTCATCACAGGGCTGACACATAGACACAGACAACCATTCACACTCACATTCACACCTAAGGTCAATTTAGAGTCACCAGTTAACCTAACCTGCATGTCTTTGGGCTGTGGGGGAAACCGGAGCACCCGGAGGAAACCCACGCGGACACGGGGAGAACATGCAAACTCCACACAGAAAGGCCCTCGCCGGACCCAGGACCTTCTTGCTGTGAGGCGACAGCGCTAACCACTACACCACCATGCCGCCCTGGCAACATTGTATTCTCCTTAATTTTTGTCAGATGTGAAAAGGAAAATCAGTGCAGAGCTTCAGTTGAAAATAAAAACCCAAACTGATATTGGAACGAATTAAATGAATCCTGCTTTCTGCTAGTACCTTGATGTTATAGGTGACGCTATCTGCTATTATGTGCTATGGTGGAGTTCCTGATCCCTCTGTCAAATCTGATATTAACTCTACAATAAGAAGAGTGTGTCATTAGAATGGATGGATTTTCTTTTTCAGTCACGTCCTGTGAATCTTCAACATCTCAACCAGCAACAGCTTTGATATAAAGAAATGTTTGTGCAGAAGCATTGTTTGCTTTCAGTGATTGACATCATTTGTTCAGGTCGAGCTAAGATAGTTTCGCTGATTGTATTCCATGCATGAACCGCTGAGCTCTGATTTGCATTAAGTTAGCAGTAAGCTCAAAAAATAGTCAGCACAAGTGGAGGAGTCTGGCATTAACTGATTTGTGGCCTGCGTTGATATTTTCTTTCCGCATGTCAAAAAGGACAGTGTTGCCATAACTGCAAAACAAGGCAGATACACTTAAGCATCATGGAGATTTTTAAACTGAAAATGGTTGATGTTCAGCTGGGAATGCTGCACTCATCAATGCTCCAGTGTTTGTTGGATGTTTTGGCCCAGCAGTGTATTGGTGCATGAAGCAGCATCGATGATGCTCTCAGCAAGAAATAAAGGAGCAGATGTGACAGTGCCAAAACTTTATTAAAATGTGAAGATAAATAGAGATACACCACAAATTACTCTTATTACTGTGAGATATAGAGATCGAGTAAGAGAAATTATTTATAAGCTCACTGTCACTCAGAACAGGAAGAGGGTCTGGTTCTTCTCAAGAGTTCTTCCTTGCCAGTGTCACCTCTGGCTTATTTATTAGGGATCTAACAATACATCTGGATTTCTTTAAAGCTGCTTTGTCAGGTGTTACAAGTGCTATACAAATCAAACTTGAAGGTGCAGTAACATTTAATCAATCGTGTACTGAAATAAGGTGCAAGCTTTAACATGACGATATTGCTCATTAATTTAGCGACTTTACTTGTCACTAGGGCGTTTACCCTCATGGGTACACCTTTTGTACTATGAACATGTAATATTTTCCTCCCTGGAAATGTCAACACAGTATACCTTGAAAAAAGGATTTAAGGTACATAAATGGACCATAATTAGTTTTTAGTTCATCTGACTGCAGGCCAGGCCAGACGAGCTTGTGATCACGCATCGTCCATCCATCCTCCGTCCGTCCACAATTTACAAAAATCGCTACTCCTCCTATAGTATTGAGCAGATTTTGATCAAACTCACTGTGATAAATCCTTGATGTGGGCCTCATTGAGGCTTTTTTTTTTTAAGTTTTAAAGGTACAACCCCAATTCCAAAAAAGTTGGGACACTGTGTAAACTGTAAATAAAAACAGAATATGATAATTTGTCAATCATGGAAACCCGGTATTTCATTAAAAATTGTACAAAGACAACATATCAAATGTTGAAACTGAGAAATTTTATTGTTTTTTGAAAAATTTATGCTCATTTTGAATTTGATGTCAGCAACATGTTTAAAAAAAGTTGGGACAGAGGCATGTTTACCACTGTGTTGCATCATCTCTACTTTTAACAACACTCTGTAAACGTTTGGGAACTGAGGAGACCAACTGTTGTAGTTTTGAAAGATTTTGTCTGGATGGCAGCATATTGCTCTGAAACGTGTATATATCATTCAGCATTAATGATGCCTTTCCAGATGTACAAGGTACCCATGTCATGTGCACTAATGCCCCCTCATACCATCACAGATGCTGGCTTTTGAACTGTGCACTGATAACAAACTGGATGGTTCCTCTCCTCTTTAGCCTGGAGGTCGTGGTGTCCATGATTTCTAAAAAGAATTTCTAGTTCTGATTCGTCAGACCTCGGGACAATTTTCCACTTTGCCTCAGTCCATCATAAAAGAGCTCAGGCCCAGAGATGGTGGCAGTGTTTCTGGATATTGTTTATATCTGGTTAAAACCAGATATGCAGTAATGAACTGTTTTCACAGACAATGGTTTTCTGAAGTGTTCCTGAGCCCATACAGTGATTTCCACAACAGACACATATCTGCTTTTAATGCAGTGTCACCTGAGGGCCTGAAGATCACAGGCATCCAATGTCAGTTTTCAGCCTTGTCTCTTGCATACAGAGATTTATCCAGATTCTCTGAATCTTTTAATTTTATGTACCATAGATGATGTGATCCCAAAATTCTTTGCAATTTTACATTGAGGAACGTTATTCTTAAATTGTTGCACTGTTTGCCCACACAGTATTTCACAGAGCAGTGAACCCCTCCCCATCGTTACTTCTGAGAGACTCCGCCTCTCTGGGATGCTCTTTTTATACCCAATCATGTGACCGACCTGTTGCCAATTAATCAAATTAGGTTTTTTTTAACATTACACAAATTTTCCAGTCTTTTGATGCCCTGTCCCAACGTTTTGCTGACATCAAATTCAAAACGGGCATAAATTAAAAAAAAAAACAATAACATTTCTCAGTTTCAAAATTTGATATGAGGCGGCACGGTGGTGTAGTGGTTAGCGCTGTCGCCTCACAGCAAGAAGGTCCGGGTTCGAGCCCCGTGGCTGGCGAGGGCCTTTCTGTGCGGAGTTTGCATGTTCTCCCCATGTCTGCGTGGGTTTCCCCCACAGTCCAAAGACATGCAGGTTAGGTTAACTGGTGACTCTAAATTGACCGTGAGTGTGAATGGTTGTCTGTGTCTATGTGTCAGCCCTGTGATGACCTGGCGACTTGTCCAGGGTGTACCCCGCCTTTCGCCCGTAGTCAGCTGGGATAGGCTCCAGCTTGCCTGCGACCCTGTAGAACAGGATAAAGCGGCTAGAGATAATGAGATGAGAACATTTGATATGTTGTCTTTGTACTATTTTCAATGAACTATAGGGTTTTCATGATTTGCAAATTATCGCATTGTGTTTATTTACAGTTTAGACAGCATCCCAACTTTTTTGGAACTGGAGTTGTACACTACATGCACATTACCCCTTGAGAGTACCATTTGAGTGGCAAGAAATAGTTTAAGGGTGCCTTTATTTCTGAGAGTGTATGAACTGCTGATTAGCCAACTTAAGAAGTTTATTAGCTAGGTCCCGATTTCTAGGATTAATGTATAAACCTTCTAAGATTTTTAAAGCTATTTATTTAGTAGTATTTACAATTCATAGTTCATAAGTTGGCAGCACGGTGGTGTAGTGGTTAGCGCTGTCGCCTCACAGCAAGAAGATCCGGGTTCGAGCCCCGTGGCTGATGAGGGCCTTTCTGTGTGGAGTTTGCACGTTCTCCCCGTGTCTGTGTGGGTTTCCTCCGGGTGCTCCGGTTTCCCCCACAGTCCAAAGACATGTAGGTTAGGTTAACTGGTGACTCTAAATTGACCGTAGGTGTGAATGTGAGTGTGAATGGTTGTCTATGTCTATGTGTCAGCCCTGTGATGACCTGGCAACTTGTCCAGGGTGTACCCCGCCTTTCGCCCGTAGTCAGCTGGGATAGGCTCCAGCTTGTCTGCGACCCTGTAGAACAGGATAAAGTGGCTAGAGATAATGAGATGAGTTCATAAGTCAGATCCATAAATGATGACTGACCACATTTTTTTTTTTACATAGACTTAGTTCTGGAAATACATAATATGTGGCCAAATGTCTGTGGACACCTGACCATCACACCCATATGTGGGTCTGCTCCAAACTGTTGGCACAAAGTTGGAAAGAAGCAATTGATGAGAATTTCTTTGTATGCTAAGAGGCCCATACCTTTTCCAGCAGGATAATATCCCTGTGTATAAAGCGAAGTCTAGGCAGACATGGTTTCCAAGGTTGGTGTAGAAGAACTCAAGTGACCTGCATATAGAGCTCTGGCCTCAACCCCACTGAACACCTTTGGAATGAACTGGAACACCAAGTGCACTCTAGGCCTCTTCACCCAACATCAGTGGCTGAATGAGCACAAATCCTCAGCGCCACGCTCCAAAATCTAGGAAAAGCCTTCCCAGAAGAGTGGCGGTTTTTATAACTGCAAAGGGGAAATAAATCTGGAATTGGATGTTCAACAAGAACATAGTATGAGTGTAGCTGATCAGGTGTCCACATACTTTTGGTCATATCTACTGAGTGAAATACTGCACCATGATAGCAACACTGCAGGGCAGTGTGCATAATTTCTCACTAAAACAGTGGAACATGGAGAAAAACAAAAGCTAAATGATATAAAGGAAATAGTATTTCGACATAAAACTGTAATATGTACAACATGGATGAAATTAATATACACAAGTCAGTTAATGTTGGAGAAAATAGGTGACAGCAAACAAGTAGATTATGGCAAGAAACTGATTTGTTTGCATCTTTTGCAGTGCCTTTAGGGCTATTTCATCTTTATTTCCCCATAAAACATATTAAGTGCAGTTTTATACTGTATCTTTGCCATTTTTCCATTAGAAAGCTGTGATTCATTTCATTTCATTCATTTGGCTTTCTTTTATGTCTGTTGAATTAATGAGTGAAACAAGTTGTTGTTGGAGGGAAAAAGTAGCATGTATGCAGCTTTTCAAATGTACAGACGAGATTATGATCCAGTATCACAAACACTACATACTGTTCATATTTGTTGGAATGAATTCGCTCTGTGAAAACTCTCCAAAACTACATGTCTCCTCCTCAAGCTAGTCATGCCTGACCTTCACACAAAAGGAAGGAGTAACTTATTTGTGTAAGGAGCGAGGGCACAGTGTCCATTACAGACTACTACAACTAGTAGTTAATCCACTAAGACTTTTTTGGAGGTTCCCTCTTTGAAGCAGCTCTGACTCAGCCATGTCTTGAGAATAAGAGTGAATCTTAATGATTCAGAAAACAGGTGCAATAGGATGTGACCTGAGGGCACAAAGCCAATTCCTTCCCACATTCAAGGTTTCAGATCAGAGCCCAACAATGGAGTCAACTGACCATGAAAGAAACAGATGAGGCAGAGACAGCGAAAGATGTGTCCCTCTCTTAGGGATGTGCAATGAATTATAAGCAGTGTAGAGGTATATGCAGTATTGGTCAAAGGTTTGGACACACCTAATTTCATGTTTTTTCTTTATTTTAATTAATTAAAAAACACTTCATATCTTAAAGTAATGATGGATGTCATTTCTCTTTATTTAGTTGAGCGGTTCTTGACATAATATAGATTTACTACAATTGTGGAATAGGGCTATTTATTCCATGTTTATTATTTACTATTTACTGTTTGATCTCGAACACATTATGAAGGCAAGAAATTGCACTAATTAACTTTTGACGAGGCACACCTGTTAATTGAAAAGCATTCCAGGTGACTACCTCATGAAGCTGGTTAAGATAATGCCAATAGTGTGCAAAGCGTCATCAATGTAAACACTGGCTACTTTGATCTAAAGTATCAAACAATTTAACGCTTTTTGTGTAACACATAATTTGATATATGTTCCATAGTTCCTTTGGTATTGTTTTATCCATCCATTTTCTGTAGCCGCTTATCCTGTTCTACAGGGTCGCAGGCAAGCTGGAGCCTATCCCAGTTGACTATGGGCGAGAGGCGGGGGTACACTCTGGAAAAGTCGCCAGGCCATCACAGGGTTGACACAGAGACAAACAACCATTCACACTCACATTCACACCTACGGTCAATTTAGAGCCACCAATTAACCTAACCTGCATGTCTTTGGACTGTGGGGGAAACCGGAACACCTGGAAGAAACCCATGCAGATGCGGGCAGAACATGCAAACTCCACACAGAAAGGCCCTCGCCGGTCGCTGGGTTTGAACCCAGGACCTTCTTGCTGTGAGGCGACAGTGCTAACCACGACAGCACTGTGCTGCCCGGTATCGTTCTATAATATAGAAAATAAAGAAAATAGTCAAAATACAGAAAACTTCTGACTCGTACTATACACACACACACACACACACACTTTCATAATTTAATTCAAAAAGGTAAACTTTCATATATTCTATATTCATTACACAAAGTGAAATATCTCACTTTTTTGTTTTGATTATGGCTTATATCTCATGAAAATCTGAAACTCAGTATCTCAAATTATTAGAACATTTCCTAATATCAGTCAGAAAAAGGAATTACTATACATAAATGCCCAACTTCTGAAAAGTATGTTCATTTATACACTCAATACTTGGTTGGGGCTCCTTTACCATGAATTACTGCACCATTGTGGCGTGGCATGGAGGCGATCAGTCTGTGGCACTGCTGAGGTTTTACTGAAGCCCAGGTTGCTTTGATGGTGGCCTTCAGCTCATCTGTATTTTTGGATTGGGTGTTTCTCATCTTTCTCTTGACAATACCCCATAGATTCTCTCTGGGGTTCAGGTCAGGTGAGTTGGCTGACCAGTCAAGCACAGTAATATCATGGTTAACAAACCATTTGGTAGTAGTTTTGGCACTATGAGCAGGTGCCAAGTCCTGCTGGAAAAGGAAATCGGTATCTCCATAAAACTTGTTCACTTGTTCGCATGAAGTGCTCTAAAATCTCCTGAGAGATGGCTGTGTTGACTTTGGACTTGATAAAATACAGTGGACCAACACCAGCAGATGACATGGCACCCCATATCATCATAGACTGCAGAAATTTCACTCTGGACTTAAAATGCCTTGCATTCTGTGCCTCTCCACTCTTCCTCCAGACTCTAGGACCTTGATTTCCAAATGAAATGCAAAAGTTACTTTCATCTGAAAAGAGGACTTTGGACCACTGAGCAGCAGTCCAGTTCTTTCTCTCCTTAGCCCCGGTAAAACACTTCTCTATTTCAAGAGTGGTTTGATATTAGTAATGCAACAGTTATAACCTGTTTCCTCAAGATGTCTGTGTGGTAGCTCTTGATGCACTGACACCAGCCTCAGTCCACTCCTTGTGAAGCTTTCCCAAGGTCTTGAATCGACTTTCCTTGACAATCCTCTCAAGGCTGTGGTCATCCCTGTTGCTTGTGCACCTTTTCCAGCCAGCCTTTTCAGCACTGACCTTCTGTGGCTTAACTTCCTTGTGGAGGGTGTTGATGATCATCTCCTGGACAACTGTCAAGTCAGCAGTCTTTCTCATGATTGTAGTTGTGTGTACTGAACTAGGCTGATCAATACACAGTATTTAAACTGTTTTACTGAAACTCGAAATTAAATTCATATTTTGAGATTTTTTTTTTTATTTTTGTGCTGTTGGCCATAATTCTCAAAATGAAAATAGAAAAATCCTTGAACCATTTTAGTTTATGTGCATTTTATGTGTAATCTAGAATATATTTAAAGTTTCACTTTCTTCAATAACTGATGGAAAATACTGGACACCTTTTCATGATATTCTAATCATTTGAGATGCAGTAGTGTGTGTGTGTGTGTGTGTATATATTAGTTAGAAACTTTCGATAAGTATTCAGGTAATAATTCACTAACAGTCTGCTCACTAAAAGGAGAATACTTGCACTCCCTGAGTGCACTGTGTGTCACTGATTGAAGGCTGCATGAGTGCACTCAGAGCTAAATAATAATAATAATAATAATAATAATAATAACCCGGGCGGCACGGTGGTGTAGTGGTTAGCGCTGTCGCCTCACAGCAAGAAGGTCTGGGTTTGAGCCCCGTGGCCGGCGAGGGCCTTTCTGTGCGGAGTTTGCATGTTCTCCCTGTGTCCGCGTGGGTTTCCTCCGGGTGCTCCGGTTTCCCCCACAGTCCAAAGACATGCAGGTTAGGTTAACTGGTGACTCTAAATTGACCATAGGTGTGAGTGTGAATGTTTGTCTGTGTCTATGTGTCAGCCCTGTGATGACCTGGCGACTTGTCCAGGGTGTACCCCGCCTTTCGCCCGTAGTCAGCTGGGATAGGCTCCAGCTTGCCTGCGACCCTGTAGGACAGGATAAAGCGGCTAGAGATAATGAGATGAGATGAGATAATAATAACGAAAAGACAAACTGAGACCCACTCGTTACATGGTAAATACCATGCCATATAAAACTGCAGTCTGAAACGGCCATTAAACCCTTGTCAGAATCATGGGATTTCGAAACTGATTGTGTCTGTACTCTGATTGCTTCCAACATCGATGTGAAATTCAGTCATTTTATATCCCACTTATCCACTGCAAAATGCAGATGAGCTGGAACCAATCCCAGCTGACATTGGGAGAGAGCCGGGGTACACCCTGGACAGGTCGTGAGTCTACCACAGGGCTAACACAAAGAGACAGACAGACGAGACACTCACATTCACACCTATGAGCAATTTAGAGTAGACAGCTGACCTAAGCCATATGTCTTTGGACTGTTGGAGTTAACCAGAGCACCCAGAGGGAACGCATGCAGGAGAAGGAGAACATGCAAACCCAAATACAGAAAGGCTTCCGGTCGAATGGCAGGTTTGATCCCAGAACCTTCACGCTGTGAGGTGATAGTGCTAAACACTACACCACTGTGCCACCTCTATGTGAAATTTATATCTTAAACAAAATGAAAAAGATAAATTAGAGAAGGATGAGGGCCACTTTATCCTGTTCTACAGGATCGCAGGCAAGCTGGAGCCTATCCCAGTTGACTACAGGTGAAAGGCAGGGTACACCCTGGACAAGTTACCAGGTAACCTAACCTGCATATCTTTGGACTGTAGGGGAAACCAGAACATCCAGAGGAAACCCACGCAGACACAGGGAGAACATGCAAACTCCACACAGAAAGGCCCTCGCTGGCCACGGGGTTCAAACCCAGACCTTCTTGCTGTGAGGTGACAGCACTCTAACCACTACACCACCGTGCCACCCCATCTTGTAAATGTCAAAAAAAAAAAAAAAAAAGGATATGCGTGAGTTAGCCATGGTACATCCTGGATATACCATGAAATTACATCTCAATTTCAAGCTATACAGCCAACTCAAGTCAACTGTGGCTCTGTGAGCATTTCTGTTTGTGTAGCTCTACGTATCATGAGCATGCCTAGCGAGGCAGGCAATAGACCCCTTCGCAGTAAACGTCATTCATACGTAAGCGGAAATTGCGCGCGCAGCCTGGACCCAAAAAAGACTCAGAAATGCCTAGTTGTTGTGTTGTCGGGTGTCAGAATCGTAGCAGTGATGGGGTTAAAATGTTCAGAATTCCAGCAGGATCTCACCCATTCCAAAAAAATCACCGACGTCTATGACTACAAGCCATCAAACGTGTAGACTGGGATGAAAGCACTATCAAAAATGCGTGGGTTTGCAGCGCCTACTTCATCATAGGTAAGATCAGGCTATTTATTAAATCTTTCTTTTTTATTCTTTCTAGTCTTCGGTTATTGATGTAGCAAAATACTTTGGTAACATTTGTCTGATTAGCTGGGTCATAGTTACACAATGTAATGAATATTGTTAACATGTTAGCTTTGCATGCAATTTTGTTTGTAGGAGAGGTCTCGCTTGACTCAAGCAGTCCAGATTTTGTGCCATCATTATTTGTGTATACCGAAAATCACAATTTTAAAGCAAGGATGGAAAGGTAAAATTGTGTGCCCTCACTCTAAATGCCAACTTACGTTGACTGCTCTAACCTAGCTCCCGCCCCGTTCAGTTTCATTCCTGGTCTCTGCCTCTCGCTTTTTACGCAGCTCTGATTTCTCTTAGCTGCACTCTTTACACTATCATTCCTTTCATGCCATTACCTCCTGCAAATTGCTGTTTAGTGTTGGTATTTGCTGTTGTAGCTAAAGCCACATTGCCATCACATCACTGGCATAATTTGATTAAAACAAAATGAATATGAATGTCCCATTGTTAATCAAGTTGTACATGCCCGCACATAACATAATCATATGCGTCTAAAGACTTGTAGGCACGAAGTTTTTCGTGGGTGTACACTGAAGTCTTGTCAATAAGGTACGAGTATCTGGCCATTGTATACCAGGGAACTTACTAACATCGCCCGTCCACTCTTTAATTAAATGCGGATCCGGAAGGCAATGTCCACTCGTTAGAGTTAACTTATTCTCGAGCATTCTCGATCTTGTAACAACAATTGTTTGGCATAATCTGACAGCACATAATGCCGGTCTATGGGCAGCGCCATTGTTTCTGGGTCCAGGCTGCGCACGCATCCTGGCAATGGTCGGTTTGTTTATAAACATGCGAAGGGGTCTATAGCATTGCACATGCGCAGGTCAAAGGTCACTTCAATGTAAACAACAAACATGGCTGCCTCCAGTGAGTTTATGCCGAGATTCAATCTTAAAACTTTTAGTTTGGAATTTTTTGATGAGGGATATAACTCAAAAATACCATGCACTGAGAGGTTCCAGTAATTATGGATTCTCTACAGTGACTGGCATAGTACTATTTTCTGAGGGGCTGCACCAGTCACCTCAGAGTGTCCATAATTTCATCTGGAGCCTCTCAGTGCATGGTATATTTGATTATTATTTACTGTTTGAGCTAAAACACATTAAGAAGTCAAGAAATTGCACTAATTAACTTTTGACAAGGCACACCTGTTAATTGAAAAACATTCCAGGTGACTACCTTATGAAGCTGGTTAAGATAATGCCAATAGTGTGCAAAGCATCAAGGAAAATGATCCTACTTTGAAGAATCTGAAATAGAAAACATATTTTGCTTTTTAACACTGTTTTGTTTACCACATAATTCCATACATGTTCCATATGTTATTTCATAGTTTTGATATCTTCAGTATTATTCTAGTGTAGAAAATAGTCAAAATACACAAAAACTTATGAATGAGTAGGGGTGTCCAAACTTTTGATTGGTACTGTATATTAAGAGACATTTTAATCTAATTTTTACATATCTTGGAAGAAGCAAGAGTTAGCATTTGCTATATCAAATTTGCTAGCTAATATACCAAAGAAAAAGCAGGATGATTGTCCAACAGATATTTTAATATTTTGTCAGTGTGCCTACTGCCAAGCATTCAAACAAGCAAAATTCACCAATTTCCCTCTGAGCCTCTTAATTTTAGCACAATACTTTTTCCACAGCTGACAAGTGTAAATTAGAAAGTATTTTATTTGCTAAGGAATAAACATTATAGTGAATTATAAATAATGTCGACTCCAAGTGGAATATCCATCATCGAACCAACAAACAATATGGTAGAATTAAAAAGGAAACTGAATAACATTATATTGCATCAAAACCGCTCAAAAAATTTTACTTTAATCTTTAAAGCACTGGATTATTGATATTTTACAACATAAGAGGGAATTGAAAAAAATGTCAGAAAGCAAGAACCCAGTAACTATTATTAGAAAGAACCAAATGAACCCTGGTTGACATACACCCTCTGTGAGATTGGTAACTGTTGTGCAATGGAGGTAACAAACTATTTGGTAGGAATTGGTAATTAAACTGGAAGAAGGAAAGTGTTTTTTTTTTTAAGGTAAACAAAAGAACACTGAGAATGGTAGTTTTATAACTCAAAGTATGGCAACCTCTAAGTGCGCTCTCGTTTCTTATTGAGAAGTGTGTCATCTCTTTCAGTCAGAGACGAAGCAGAATAATCTTTTGAGGCAGAATAATCTCTTCCTCTTGCTGCCCATCAGGTGGCTCAGGACTCCACTAAACGGGATGGATATGTTCATCTGCATTCGTCCAATGGCTGAAAGCCTAATGGCTTCCCACACTTTATAAGTGCACCATATCTAAAATGAAGAAGTGGCTTCTATACACTCTATAGAGGGTTATACATGCAAGCCTTTTGAGAATTATGTGTTCTGATTTTCATATCTGATTTCACATGCTCCAGCAGTATATCAGCATCAAGAAGCTTAAAAAAAGCCAAAGTTATCATTTTGTAGTTCTCCAATGGGAAATTGACATGCCACAGGAACTCGGAGTAGATCAAAATGAAGGCAAGATGAAATAGAAATGCAAAGTTAACACAGTTTGGGCGGAATACCCAGAACAGTGAAAAATAGCATTCATTCATCTTCCATAAATGCTCGATCCTGGTCAAGGCCATGATGAATCCGGATGCTATCCCAAGGCACGGGGCAGAAAGACACACCAGATGGGATGCTCATCCATCGCTCATTCATGCCTAGAGTCAGTCCACCTATCAGCATGTTTTTGGGAGGTGGAAGGAAAACAGAAAACCCATCATAAAATACAAGAGCCAGTCATATTCCAGTATCGAAATCCAGACTTGGCTACACTGGTTTATCAGAGGAAGGAGTTACTGTAGCTGTGGAGGTTGTTTCTAATTTGCATAGTCATAAAAGTTGATTTCCTGATAAGGGGGAAAATGAAGGTGCATCTGTGACATAAGGTGTTTGATATAGAACTAAGAGATCTGGGAGTGTGTCTGTGGATGTGTTTTGCAATATTTAATGAATGATCACTTGGAGCCTTGCGTTGGACCTCACACATACTTATCATTGCTCCAGTGAGCATACTGTGATCATGAAATTTATTTCAGCATGCACAGAATGTCTTATTGTCTCCAAAAACCATGAAATATAACCACAGTGAACAGGGGATTCCAGCCAAATTAAATCACAGCTGTTTAAGAACAAATTTATAGCCAGAAACCAGAAAACGTGTACTTCTTTCTTCTGAATTGAAAAAGCAGGTAATAAACAAAACATTTTTCTTAAAACATCTATATGACTGTCGTGTCATACATAAAATACACCAGGCTGCCAGATTGGACTCTTTTCAAACCACTTGCAGTGCTTTTGATGGATTGTTACTGAGCAGGTTGACATAATGAGGATGGGTTTATTGAAAAAAATAAATTTCAATATCATTATTTGAAAATCTATTGTTTAGGCCATTATTAAAAATGTTCTGTTTCCGGTCCACCAGCCGGGTGAGTGCCGTTAGTGCGGTTGAATTTTTTTTTTTAACACCAGTTTTCGACATTTTTTTCAGGTTCGTAAATCTAAAATCGAACTTGACATTTACGCATTCCCAGGGCTTTCCACTAAGGCTCATACTAGCCAGCCATGACAAATAAGTAGCCAGCCGGGGGGGGTAAACACAAAATAAACTCCTGTGCACGCAGTTCCCAGGATTAAATGTATTTTCCACAGACCATTTATTTATTCACTTTACTCAAATACAAAGTAAAATGGCAGTAAATCTTCTTTCTTTTCTTGCGTATTGCATCGTGAGGCGTTCCTGGCTTGTAAATCTCTTATTTTCGGTGCATGACACATCCACGCAACTGAGCATGCTATGAATTAACAACGACAACGGTCTGCAGTGGTGGCTACACAATTAAACACTCAGCGAACATTTCTCCATTTGTGTATGAAAATACACTCCAATGACTCAGTTTGGTTTCATTTACAACCAACGGTGTCTTTTGATGCCAGCACGTAATTGAACGAGAGAAGACTGGTTTACTGGAGACAAAATAAGCGTTATCTCTGCTTCTGTTCCCTCCGATGTCGCCTCCGACACACTACTGCCTCCGCTGAGTGCGCGTGCACACACTGCATGTCGGGGCCGCGGATGAGTTACTCTCCCTTGATCAACGAGTCGGCGGGGAATTTGTAGTTATTATTGGTACAAACAGCGCGAATCACAACTTAAATGAGTGCAGTTCAGTTTGACATTGTCAGTCCGTTAGATAAACATTTAATTTTATTAAAATCGAAAATTAATATTTAGAGCCTGTGGGCTACAAAAATAATAGTCATTAAAGTAGCCGGCTGGATTTAATTTTGTAGTCGACTGTATGGCCGGCAGCCGGCGCTTGTGGAAAGACCTGCATTCCACGCAGAATATAGAATTGAATCAGCTCTGTGCATGCGCCGTGCGGCACAAAAAAATGGCAGCCACCATGAAGGAAGGAGATCCGGAGTTTTCAAACATTTGCTTAAGTGTGAAATCGCAAAATGGTATTCTAGCGAACAACAAAATAGTAAAGATTCAGAAAAACAAATCATTCAGTGATCATTTTAATAGTGTAATTTTATCCGAACTAGGCCTAACGGTCGATTTAGAACTACAAAAAGTCCGTCTGTCAGACATTTTAAGTACCTTTGTAAAAGTTTTGCAAATGTTGCAGTCAGCATTTAAAATGCTAACTTAAAGTTTTTGTACAAGTTTCAGTTGATTAAACCGTCATATTTTATTAAATGTGTCTGCTTTTGTAATAAAAAAGTACTGAAAGAAAAGCAAACACAGCATTGCGATTTCTTATCCATCCATATATTAAAAAAAAAAATCCCTCACTCCCGACTGAAAATGTTTTTGCTCACCCGGTGGACAGGAAACGGATTTTTTTTTAAGGATGGCCTTACTACAAATTATGAAACTGAAAAACTCCACACTGAAACAAACTGAAGCTGATCTGTAGACAGCAGATGCACACTGCCACATTTCATCAGTATTTAGGAACCTGGTCAGGAATCGCACACTATTATTCTCAGAAACTTCCAGTATCAAGACAAAAATACCTAAATAAATAAATAAATGAATGAATGAATGAATGAATGAATGAATGAATGCACAGAAAGTTAAACCTAGTCTCAGGGTAATGTACATTATTTTGAGAGTATGATATGTCTTTTGCTTGGTAGTTTTGAAAACACACAAGTGCAAAGAAAACTTTATTATTATTATTATTATTATTATCATCATCATCATCATCATGACATGAGACTACTACATGTAATATGCTACATCGGTTTCTTATTTGAATGTTTTTGTCAAAGCTCTGTCAACTTACTGACTTTTTTCCACTATATTTTATGCCAACTTTTTAGACCCCATTAGGCCACACCAATTTGATTAGTTGGTTCTCGGAATCGTCACTTGAAGAAAATGCAAAATGAAAAAAAAAAAATCAAAATCAACTGCAGTTGAGGTCACGTGACGTCGAAAACCAATCAAATCGCCCCTTTCACTTTAGATAAAAACTTGTGGAAGAAACATGCCTGTGGAGGGGAATCCTGCAAAGCCTGTTTGTGAGTGTTAGGATATTCAGCGAACAGAAGCATAAAATCTTTGACAGGTGTGTCGAAATTCAAGAGGGGGAAAACTTTGCACAGTTGTACTCAAGATGCCGTGAGCTTGTTACCCTGCGATGTGCCAACTTGGACTACAACTCTGTGGAGGCGGGTTTGATTTATATATTTCATTGATTGATGTGAGGGGCAAACAAAAAAATAATTCGAAGTATTTAGCCATCAGAAGTAGCCTACTCCTGGTCAAATCTTTTTTTCTGTGCATTGTAGATGTTCAATTGACTGTAATTCAATCGTTTATTTAGCCTATCTGTTTACTGGTTTGCCTGATAAAAGACGTGCAGCCAGAGCTAGCCCTTAATGCATATGGGTGGAAATAAGATAAGCTATTAAAAGAGCCATATGAAATGTGTAACAATAGTGTATTGTCTTTGTTTCGTTTCTCTATTATGAAAGCCCTCTATTTCCACCGCTAATTTTACCATCAGAGCATTTTTTAAATTTTATTTTTATTTTGCGCGCTCGTTTCATATTTTTCCTGAAAAAATCCGAGAACCAACTACCGTATTTTTCGGACTATAAGTCGCTCCGGAGTATAAGTCACACCAGCCAAAAAATGCATAATAAAGAAGAAAAAAAACATATATAAGTCGCACTGGACTATAAGTCGCATTTTTTGGGGAAATTTATTTGACAAAATCCGAGACCAAGAACAGACATTTCATCTTGAAAGGCAATTTAAAATAATAATGGATTAGAGAACAACAGGCCGAATAGGGTTACGGTATGCTAACGTAACACATTCAGCTACATGACACATAGAACTGAGTACATGTCTGGTATGTTAACGTAACATATTAACAGTTATTCAGATAACTATAGCATAAAGAACATGCTAACAAGTTTACCAAACCATCAATCTCACTCCAAATCACTAAATCCATTGAATTCTTCATCCTCAGTGTCAATTCTAAACAAATCCGCCAACTCCGGAGGTAGATGAAGCACCGCTTCCTCTTCTGCATCGTGTTCGTCAGACTTGTCGTCAGTCGCAGTTCCAATTATTCCGGCCTTTCTGAATCCCGACAGGATGGTTTCGGTTGTCACTGAAGCCCATGCTTTGTCGATCCATCCAATGACTTCCAGGAAAGTTGCGTGGCGCATTCTCCCGGTTGCCGTGAAGCTGTGCTCTCCATCCATCATCCACTGCTCCCACAGGTTATGCAAGACTGCCTTAAAGCTCTGGTTCATGGAGATGTCAAGTGGCTAGAGTATTTTGGTTAAGCCTCCAGGGATGATGGCAGGTATGGAGTTGAAAACTTTTAATTTATCTTTGAACTGTGGCATGATGTGCGCTCGCATGCTGTCCATCACAAGCGGGGTAAACTGTGGGTGGTAGAAATGGGCAACTGGACTTGCTTGAAGATTCCTGAAAACGTTTCACCTCTCGTCCGAAAGGCTTCCTCAGTTCTGTCTGACAAATAGGGAGTATCAGTATTTATCCTCTCCTGGATCAGAATCAGAATTCTGATCTAAACTGAGGTTTGAGGAGTTGACAGCCCTTCTTCCCAGTGAAGTTTTGGAATGAGTCTCTGATCTCACTGAGAAGGCACAGCTTTCACAACACACCAAAGGTAAGGAACGACAGATGCGCAAATTTCAAAAATTGCTGTCTAAAACCACCTCCTCCGGCAAGACAGAAGGGCTGACTTGGAGGAAGAAATCTGACCAGGCTACACAACCGGACATAGAAGAGAAATGGGTGAAGAACTTATTCGACAGGGTACTCACCCAACCAGAGAGAGATGTCTTATCCAAGGGTCTTAACTTTGCAGTTTCACCTGAGTGGATACCGGTAGTAGAACTCATCACAGCCACAGAGACAGCCATCAGGAACAACAACCTGACCAACACGGAGTCAGAACAACTTAGACTGAAGATATCAGCTGTTCTATCCAGTGCGAAAGCACCCCCCTCCAACCTCACCAGCCAAGAAAGGAGGGCTCTTACAGTGCTTCAAAGAGACCGGAACGTCACCATCCTTCCTGCTGACAAAGGGAGATGCACAGTGGTGCTAAACACAGCGGACTACCACTCCAGGATGACCAGTCTCCTCAGTGATACAACCACTTATGAAACATTGAGGAGGGACCCCACAAGTGGTTAGAAAAGGAAAGTTGTTAGCTGGTTGCAACAACTAGAAAAGGACCAAGCCATCAACTGATCTCTTTACTATAGATTGTACCCTGGGGAAGCCGTGCCTCTCATATACGGACTCCCCAAGATTCACAAAGAAGGAGCTCCTCTCAGACCTATTATACGGGCAATTCCATGTAAATGTCAACCTCACCATGCAAAAATAAAGCAGCATGTAATACATCAAAACCACTCCCAGAGATATCACCTAGGCCTGTATTTTACAGATGTGAATAAGCTGAACCAATTTGTAACCAACCTAATATGTCACAGTCAGTCTTTCTTTCTTATAATGTAAAACCCAAGCTAAAATCAACTTTGATCATGTACAATTCTATATTATTGCCACAAGCCACAGAAATGTATGCTAAAATCCACAAAACAGCAAAACAATAGCCATCCTAAATATTATTTAAGAACTTTGATAGTTTTAGCTGATATTTAGAGAGTTTTTCAAAGGGTTATGGTGGTTAAATTGCTGATTTTCTAAACATATGCCATGTCTATTTCAGACGCGTCACATCCATAACGGAATTTCGTCACATCCATAACGCTGACTTTTCCTTCCGAAACTCTGCATGAAATACAAAATATTTTAAACAAAGATTTTTTAATATTCACCTTGGACCCCTCTATCAAATGGATATCTCCATTTCGACATTAGGTTTACAATTTCACAGAGTTTGATAAAAACGTACAGTCACCCAAGAAAAGTGATACTTTTTCTGTCACATCCATAACGCATCTTTTATTGGCATTTTCTGGCATGCCCTAGATGTACTATGGGAATTGTTCTTGTTCTATCACTTCTCCAGTATGGTACAGCCTTAAAATATGCAACACCTGTTTAAATACTGGGAGACGATAAAACATGCACTGGGTCATTTGTTGCCATTTTGAGTTCAAGTGTCACGTCCATAACACTGGAATTGCTCATCAGCAGTATAAACTCAGTCACATATAACATTGCCAAACACCTAGCGACCATCTTGGCTCCTCTGGTTGGGAATACACCATATCATGTCAAAAATTCCCAAGATTTTGCTACTAAAGTTGCAGACCTCAAACTAGATTCAGATGAAACCATGATTTCCTACGATGTCACTTCTCTGTTCACCTGCATTCCCACCACAGAAGCAGTCAAATCTGTAAGAAAACGACTTCTTCAGGATAGCTCCTTACTGGATAGAACGAAACTCACCACGGATCAGATTTGCACCCTGCTTGACCTCTACCTGACTACCACTTATTTCCAGTTTAATGAAAGTTTTTACAGACAGAAGCATGGATGCGCCATGGGATCACCAGTGTCCCCTATTGTGGCCAATTTATACATGGAGGAAGTGGAACATATAGCTTTGACCACTTTTGCAGGAGTTGCTCCCAGCCATTGGTTTAGATACGTGGATGATACCTGGGTTAAAATAAAAATCCATGAGGTGGAAGCTTTCTCGAAACACATCAATGCAGTGGATAGCAACATCAACTTCACTCGGGAGGATGTCAGTGGGAATAATCTAGCCTTCTTGGATTGTGATGTACACATTAGACAAGACAGAAGCCTTAGTATCGAGGTCTACCGGAAACCCACACACACAGACCAGTACCTACTTTTCGACTCTCACCACCCACTGGAACAAATTGGGTGTCATTAGGACCTTGCAACACAGGGCTCAGAACATTCCTACAACATTAGAGGGAAAAGAGAAGGAGCAGAATCATATCAAGAAAGCACTTCAGAATTGTGGTTATCCCAACTGGGCTTTCCTAAAGAGCATAAAAAGGAACATAACTGACAAGGATGATAACAGGAACAAATGCAAGAACATTGTCATTCCCTATATTTCTGGTCTATCTGAGAAACTCAAGAGGATCTTCTACAAACACAACATTCCGGTACATTTCAGACCCAGTAACACCCTGAAGCAGAAACTGGTCCACCCTAAGGACAGAATACCCAGACACAAACAGGACAACGTAGTGTATGCAATTCAGTGCAGTGAGGATTGCACAGACTCATATATTGGGGAGACAAAACAACCGCTATACAGGCGCTTGGCTCAACACAGGACAGCCAGCTCCTCAGGCCAGGACTCGGCTGTCTACATTCATCTTAACAACAAATGACACTCATTTCAGGATTGTAATGTACGCATTTTAGCCAGAGAGGATCATTGGTATGAGCGAGGAGTTAAAGAAGCCATTTTTGTCAACCTGGAACGGCCATCACTGAACAGAGGTGGGGGTCTAAGACATCATTTGTCAACCATCTACAATGCGGTCTTGGACACTCTTCTCAGACGGCTGGGTGTACGCCAGGACCCAGCTGTTTTCGGTGACTCAGAGGAGGACAGAGAGAGTCAGATTGCCATTGATCACCCTAACGGGCAATCCTTTGATCACCCTAATGACTCGCTGTTCACACCCAGCCTCCAGTGACCCACACCAACATGATGCCTCAACAACACCTTAGATGAGCTGGTCATCAGAATTCTGATTCTGATCCAGGAGAGGATAAATATCTGATACTCCCTATTAGTCAGACAGAACTGAGGAAGCCTTTCGGACGAGAGGTGAAACGTTTTCAAGAATCTTCAAGCAAGTCCAGTTGCCCATTTCTACCACCCACAGTTTACTATTGGCCCTTTTCCACTACCCTTTTTCAGCTCACTTCAGCTCGCTTCAGCCCGACACGGCTCGCGTTTCGACTACCTTAGAGCAGCATGACTCAGCTCGCTTCAGCCCTGCTTAGCACCCAAAACTCGCACGGTTTTGGAGTGGGGCTGAAGCGAGCCAAACCGAGCCGAGTGGGGCTAGGGGCGTGAGGAGACACTCCCCTGTGCACTGATTGGTGAGGAGTGTCCTCACATGCCCACACACGCCCCGCGAGCACGCTGGGATCTGTAAACACCGTAAACCCGGAAGAAGAATAATTACAAATTACGAGAATTTCTGAAGCCTTATGCGCCTCGCCTCTTCTATACGCTCTTGCCAGTATCTGTTGGCATTGTCGGTGACAACAAGCCACAGCACCAAGACCAGCAACACTAACGACTCCATGTTTATTGTTTACTATCCGGGTCGTGAGACTACCGCTTAAAAGATCACTGATGTCACTGTTTGCACCGCCTAACGACATCACGTGACGTCCACCCACTTTCGCTAACTCCATCCAATGTGTCCACCCACTTCCAGCCAGCACGGTCCAGCGCGGTTGTAGTCGAAATGCAACTTCAACAGCCCCGCTCAGCTCGACTCAGCCCAACTCAGCATGGCACGGCTCAGCCCAACTCAGCCGCGTTGGTAGTGGAAAAGCGGCATATGACCTGGATGATTGAGAATCTTCACAGACATCACAAGCGGGGCTTTGCGTGTTCTAAAGAAGCCATCCGGATGCTTAGTGTAGCACTTCGTAAGCCATAAGTTCATAATTTCTTGATCCATCCACCCTTTCTCATTCACGGCGATGGCAACTGAGGGGGATTGGATTTTTGGCATGGTTTTTCGTTTGAAAATGACCATTGGTGGCAATTTTGATCCATCTCCACAACATGCCAGCACCACTGTGAAGTGTGATTTCTCATGACCAGTTGTTACTATATTCACACTCTTTAGCCCTTTCTCTGCAACACTTCGGCCCATGGGAATGTCAAACGTGAGGGGGACCTCGTCCATGTTAATAATATGATCCGGTGTCATGTTGTGCTCAGTTACATGCTTTTCAACGAACTCACGGAAACTGTCGACCTTAGCTTGGAAGTGTGCTGGCAGTTTTTGGGATATCGTTGTCCTTGATCTGATAGAGAAGCGGTTGCGTTGCATGAAGCAGTAACACCAAGAAGGTCCTCCCGCAAAGTCATTTATAATCATCTCCTTGGCAACTACCTGGGCATGGAGACGCAACTGCACTGTTGACAAGCCTCTCCCGGCAGCACGTTGTTCAAGCACCCATGTGCAAACTCGTTCCTCTAGCTGTGGCCACCTAGCTTTTAGCCCGCGATTAGCTTTTTTTGTTTTCTTCATTGCAGTAAGAGTAACCTCCGCTTTTCGCCAGTCCCTCACAAGTTTCTCGCTCACTCCAAACTTTCTTTCTGCTGCTCGATTACCATTTTCGGCTGCATATTTCACTACTTGTAGCTTGTAATCTGCAGAATATGATTTTCTTTTTGATGGCATTTTTTTTCAGCCCTTCTCAGTTGTCTTTATAAGTTACCGGTAATGTTGAAATTTTAAACTTTCAGTGGTACAGAAGTAGCAGGTACAGGTACACAAGCCTAGAGCGCCATCTTGCGGTTGTCAGTGTGAAAATAACGAACATGTGAAATTATATAATAATGTGTTAATAATTTCACATATAAGTCGCTCCGGAGCATAAGTCGCACCCCCGGCCAAACTATGAAAAAAGTGCGACTTATAGTCCGGAAAATACTGTAATTAAATTGGTGTGGCCTTAGTGACTTTATTTTTAAAAAAGGAAATCTCGTGTGGGCTTTTTTTTCCCTCTCTCCAGCATTTGCTGGTAGTTATTGCCCTGCTATGGTTCTCCAGCTCACATCACAACTGCTGGTTATAAGAGGTGCGAGAGCAGGTTCAGTCAACTGAGCACCAGTGTGTAAAGCCTAAATTTCACTTATGCAAACCACTGTTCCCAACAACCATTGATCGCCAGTGTTTCCCTATGACCAGTTGGTAATTAACCATTATTCCCTAAGACCAACCAGTGATCACCATTGTTTCCCTCCAACCAATCACTGCTCACTATTGTTCCTAATGACCAGTGATCACCCACCACTGTTCCAAAAGACCAATCACTAATCACAACTGTTCCCAATGACCAATCACTGATCACCCACCATTGCTCCCAATGACCAATCAGTGATCGCCATTGTTTCCCTTCAACCAATCATTGATCACTCTTGGTCATTCGGGACAATCACTGATCACCATTGTTCCTGATCACCATTGTTCCTAATTGTCACCATTATTCACAATTCTTTCACATCTATTTCTCAACTACATATTCCCACTACATTTTATCTGTGTTCTTAATAACTGTAATATTTTGGAAACAGGAAACTACAACTAGTTTATTTGTGGTGTTATGACCAAAGGTTTCTCCTTTCTATCAGAAATAAGTTTGATTTGTATTTATGCCACAGCGTGGTTGAATTCTTGCATCTGACTGATCAGAACGAGTGCATTATTTTTGTATAACAGCACGACTCAGACAGTAGTTCTGTCACAGAAATGACAGGTTTACGTTATATATTGTGCAATAAAATGATACGTCTCATCATTGATGTAGTGATGTTTATTGGATATTTATTGAATATTTATAAAAGGAGTCTCAGGTGGAAGCACTTTGAAACATTCACAGTGCTTTGTAAAGTTTCCCAGCATGGAAAAGCCTTCAGGACAGAGGAGTTTGTACTTTCCAGTTTTTTGGAAAAAAGACAATCTGTGATGTTGGGGGGTGAGGGAACGACTGTTTATAACAGGCGATATCAGGAACTAACTTGTCTCTTGGATGTTCCACAACATTAAATCTAACTATAAATCGTTAAAATGTGCAATGTGATGTTCACTAATAAATTAAACATTGCAACTTTTGGCAAATTGCTGTGATAGAAGCAGAATGACACACTCCAGACCGTGCTGCTATGCAAAAATATTGCACCCCAAAGTGGATTATGTTCATATAACTGTATAGCCTGATGTGTGTTATTCCTTACATAATACTCTTTATTTTCATTTGATAAAACCCTATTATATTATATAGAAATGAGTGTTTTACTAGGAAATAGTAATAGTAAAAAAATTTTCAGACGAGCTACATCCGGGACATGGAGATCCAAAACCGTGACATAAATCTCTATATGTCACTTGTGAGGAAATCGATTAATTGTTTTGATAAATTTGGGGACTTTTTGTTTGTAAATGTGTCAATATAATAAAAAGAACATCATACATTAGTTTGAAGATATGAAGTTTGTCTCGCATTTTTCATACAAAATACATCACGGATCTGAGCAACACATTAATCAAATATACCCTGCTCTGAGAGGCTCCAGTTGAAATTATGGATTCTCTTTGGTGACTGGCATAGTACTATTTTCTGAGGGGCTAGAAAATAGTTATTTTCTAGAAAATAGTGCTTTGCCAGTCACTGAAGAGAATCCATAATTACTGGTGCCTCTCATTGCATGGCATATTTGATTTATATTGCTCATCAAAAAACTCCAAACTAAAAGGAATTTTAAAAAAAAAGAATCCATAATTACCGGTGCCTCTCATTGCATGGCATATTTGATTTATATTGCTCATCAAAAAATTCCAAACTAAAAGTTAATCTTGGCATAAACTCACCCCCGGTTGTTTACATCGGAGCGACTTTCACCCTGTGCATGTGCAATGTACCATCATCATCATCACGGCGGCCGCAGCCGAGTCTCACGCCTGTCGCGCCAATCCAGCCTGTCAGCCATGCAGTCAGCGAGCTCTGTGGTAGAGGCTGCACCAACATCCCTCTTAAGGGTGTCAACGAAGGTAGAGGGCGGTCTACCCCTGTCTCTCCGCCCATGTCGGGGCTCCCACAGGACAAGCTCCCCAGCCAGGTTGCTGTGTCTGTAGCAGTGGCCTGTTAATCCCAAACGCCTCTAGGCAATTTTGTCTGAAACTCTTGGGAGATCGCCGTACAAGATCTCATTTGGTACCAGGTCCTGCCAGTGGACATCTAGGGCTGTCCGAAGCACCCGGGTGTAGGACCCATCGATTAATCGCTCAAGAGTGGAAGTATGGTAAGCGACCAGCACTGGCAACCATACAGCAGCACAGATTCGACAGTGGCAACGAAAAGCCTACGTTTCAGCTCTTGGGAGACACTAGTCTTCCAAACTTTGCTCATGCTGTTAAGAGCTTGCCAGGCAAGGGCCTTGCGGAATCTAATATCGTGCTCTGTCGAGTTTACCCAGCAGCCAAGATACTTATAGTCATCTACTTCATCAAGGTCACTCCCGCTCTTAGTAGTGAGAGGCATCAATGACACGTTGCAGGACAGTACCTTAGTCTTCTTGGCGTTTAGATGGAGACCAACACGCAGGCACTCTTTCTCAACATGTGCTAGGAGACTCTGTGCCTGATTGAAATCATTGGACAGTAAGGCTATTTCATCCACGAAGTCCAGATCTGTGATGACTCTGCCTGGGATTCGACGCGAGCGTCTAGGTGTGATCATAAAACCCAAATCCATGCTAGGGATGGCGAAAACTAAAAAAATCTTGACCGACCACCGAGCCTCATTAGCCGGTTAAAGTCGGTTAACCTATGAGTTTAAACAGGGATGCAAACGGCGCGCCTTTTGGCGGATGCCGCCTTTTTCACGACTGAATCGTGCAGATCCGATTTTTTTTTTAGGGGGGGCGTTGGAGTGTCTGAATAATTTCATCAGAGTAAATTCTGTATTAAAATTATTAAATAAGCAAATGGCGTTACAGTCCATGAAACATAGGAAGTATAAGTATGAGAAAAAAACAGTAAATCAGAAAGCTGCGCACGTTTTCGCGGAAGCTGCGCAAATGTGCGCAGCTTTCTGATTTACTGTTTTCTTCTCATACTTCCTATGTTTCATGGACTGTAACACCATTTGCTTATTTAGTAATTTTAATACAGAATTTACTCTGATGAAATTATTCAGACACTCCAACGCCCCCCCCCCCCTTAAAAAAAAAATCGGATCTGCACGATTCAGCCGTGAAAAAGTCGGCATCTGCGCCTTTAGTTTGTGTGGAGAGATATGATCTGCAATAACATGCATTGTTGGCTACAGACCGAAACATACTTTCAGAATGCACTGGCCAAGGCAGGACTAAACTCAATGTGCCTTCTAATAATAATTAAAAAAAAAAAAAACAGAATAGTAATTTGTAAGCTAAAAAGCCTGTGTCTACACTTTTCTTTCGCCGAGTGGCAGCTGTCTTCGGGAGGGCGGGACACGACTGAATGGGTGTTTCTGATTTGTCAGCTGTCGTCCTTACACCGCATGGCATGCCCCAAGCGTTTACAGCACAGAATTCCAGGTTATCCGCTCCAAAATCAGCAGCTTCAAAACAATTTATTATTTTTTTTAACCGACAACCAAAAAAAAATTAACCGGTTGACGTTGATTCGGTCAACCATCGGTCAAACGGTCATCGGTTAACATCCCTAATCCATGCTATCACTTTTTTAAAAAACATTCATTTATTTATTTACCAATCATGCTATCTCCTGCCCTGCAAGACATGATATGTAGCTCTACACACAGAAATGCTCTTGAAGCCACAGCTGTGACTCGAGTAGGCCATGTAGCTTGAAATTGTGACGTCAGTTTATGGTATATCCAAAATATACCATGACTGACTCACACCATATCCTTTTTTTTTTCCTGACGTCTCAAGATACATTGCTTAATCAATGGTGGAACTATTTTATGTCATGTGAGCCATCCTCAGCCAATCCCTGCATGGAAATTTTTTGATGAGGGATATAATTAAAAAAATATTGGCTCGCTTTGAGGGGTATATCAGATATATTCCATTCAGTTTGCATGATATTAAATAAGTCGAAGCCAGCCAATTATTATTATATTATTATTATATACACATTTGATGGAACAATTATAGATTTTACAAAAATTATAGATTTTACAAAAAGTTAAGAGTGGGGGGTAACTTACCAATACTGAATGCTGATTCTGATCGAAGATAATTCAATGTTCTGTCAATCCAATGTAAATGTACAAAGTCAAAGTTCTAACAATAAAAACAGTACAAGTCCAAAAAGCCTGAACAACAACCCAACTTATATACAAGCTATATACAGGTTGACAGTTCAAGTTCAAAATTACTTTTGGTACGGTAGTAGTTAACTGCTACATTGCAATTGTTCAAAACAAAAGGACTTTGCTGAGTGAAGTCCACGAGTGAAGTCCTCTTGTAGAAGTCTCCGTCACTTTTCCTCACCTCCAAGTAGAACTTTGACAATATTTCTGCTATTGCTCTCTTTTCCAGTTTTTCGATGTCCGCTGGTATGTTTTTCTCTTGTAAATATGTGTGAAGAATATCCAGTGAAGGTTTGGTAGCCTTTCAGGTGTTCAGCGCGTCTTTCGCTTTCAAAATGTATCTTCTGCTTTTAATGACGCGAACCTTGCGGCCATGTTTGTGTGCAAACTGTCACAGTCACTTGCTAGCGCGGACGTTTTACGTCTCCGACGTGTCTCTTTTCCAGTTTTTCCATATATTTAATGCAGAAGATTAAATGCGTGAAGACTATCCACTGAAGTTTTTGTAGCCTTTCGGGTGTTCAGCATGTCTTTCTCTTTCAAAATTCTCTCTAAATATTCCGCTTTTAATTAAACAAATCTCGCAGCCATGTTTGTGTACAAACAGAAAGCTTTACGTCGCTGACGTGTCTCTTTTCCAGTTTTTCAATATCCGTTGGTATGTTTTTCTCTTGTGAATATGCGTGAAGAATATATAATGAAGTTTTGGTAGCCTTTCGGGTGTTCAGCGCATCTTTAGTTTCAGTTTATTTATTTAGTGCTTAAACCTAGCACTGGATCTTCTCTCTTTTGCGGCTGACAAAGAAATGATTGTGCGCATGTGCAGCAGAAAAGCTTTATCATTGGATCTTTGCATGAACTCCGATGTGTGACGTCGTGTTGTTTTGACAACGTGCAATATTATAACAAATATTGCACGCTCATTCTCCATTGGAGAGAGTAGCATAATACATGGAGGATAAGCGATATGATAATATTGCATGCCATCAATAAATTGGCTAGAAGGGATTAGAATACATGTTTTTATTCCATGGAAAAAGTGTCCGGTATGTACAATAATTTCCAATATTTCACTCCGATGATGTCACTCCCAGTGTTTTCCTGCTGACTGGATGCGCATTGTCAAAATGGTGAACCGGTTCAAAAATTTAAAATCTTTTGATTAAGTTACATTTTTTTTTGTGGATGAGGCCATATAACGAACATTACACAGTAGCACGAAGATGTTAAGTTTATCTTCTCGTGTTGAAAATATTTTCACCTGTTCACTTTGCTCACTCACGATATACACATTCATCACGCAAAGATAAACTTCATATCTTTACATATCACAACGATTTAATCAATATGCTAATTAGATTATGACGTCATCCGGTGACTTCTACCGACTTTTTGAGCATACTATGCTGGCTACTTTTTCCTGAAAAAAGTTGGCAACATGGTTTTTCTCCTTAATTATATCTTCGGTCTTCATATTCCAGCTCAGCAGCTCGAAGCAGGACTGAAGTGTTTCTCATCTCAAACTGAAAAGCACCTAAAAGGAAGCTGGTCATTTAGCGAGTCTTTAATGACTGACGCTCTAACGCATTCGGACACGCCCCTCAATCAGCACAGCGCTAACGGCGAGGTGGAAAAAACACAGAACCACTCTAAATGCCGCGTGCACAGCGGAAATCGGAACGGCGAGTGACGGTGCAACAGGGCGCGCGCGCGGCCATGCGCCTTCGCCGCGCTCCGGAAAAGTGACTCTGACTCAGGCCTTTTTTTTTTTCCCTCCTGCCCGGAGACCTGAGTCGCGCGCTCACTCCGCGTCTTTCCAATTCCCCCCCAAAAAAATGTGCCTGAATGAATCGGTCCCGAGGGAAAAGCGCGAGCGCAGCTCAGTGCGCGAGGCCAGCGAGCTCTTCCTGAAGCACACGACCTTTCACGGGCTCAGGCACGTCTTCCTCGGAAGCTCGTATCCGCGACGTGCGGCTTGGCTTATCGCGTTCCTCGCCTCTCTCGCACTCTTGGTCGCATGGTCCTCCAACCGGGTGCGCTATTTGTTGTCGTCGCCCGTGTACACAAAAGCGCACGTGGTGTACACCTCGCGCCTCGTCTACCCCGCGGTGACCATCTGCAACCGGAACCTGCTACTGCCGCGGCGCATGAGCAAACCGGATATCTTCAGCGCGGGACGCTGGCTCGGGTTGCTGGGGAAAAACCGGCAGGTGTCCGCGGGCGCAGCGGAGGCTCTGGGCGCGCGAGGGGATTCGACCACGCCGTTCCGTGCGCTGGATTTCACTCGCTTTCTGCCGCCACCGCGTGAGGCGCAGCCCTCCATGAGGCAACTGCTGGACCGACTCGGGCATCAGCTCGAGGAAATGCTGCTCTATTGTCGCTTTCAGGGCGAGCGATGCGGCCCGCGCAACTTCAGCACCGTAAGTGTGTGTGTGTGTATGCGCGCGTGTGCAGTTTCATGACTCTTGTCCTGTTGCTTGATCCGCGCGCTTTATTTTCAACAGGGTGTTTTTTTTTTCTTTTTTTCTTATGTTTGTTGCCAGATACACAACAAAATCCCCCTGGTGTAATTCAAGACCTGCATATAAACAACAGAAATTATTTGACTCTCTCTCACGCACAGACACACAACACCCCCATACAATTTGCACCATTTCTCTTCCATCCCAAATACAGCCAATCCACTAGACCTGTTTGATAAGCAATATTTATATAATTTATTTATTTTCTGTACTATATCACAATCAGAATCACTTTATTAATCCCCGGAGGGAAATTCAAATTTGCTACCAAGCTCCTGAATCAGAGAAGTAAACGTGTCTAAAAATAGAAGATAAAATCGTCTGAAAAAAGAATAAATAAAATCAATTTAAATAAGTTCAATAACTTAAGTAAAAGCAAAATGAAGTGATTTTATATACAATGATTCCTATATACATATATTGCACCTGAGTTAAGGATACAGTATACATGGTAAGACAGTGTACCGCACTTATACAGTGGCATTGTACAGCTTGACTGCAACAGGTAGAAATGATTTCCTGTGTCTCTCAGTTGTGTAGGCAGGGGCGCCGCCAGAAATTTTGGGCCCCATGAAAGATTAGAATTTTGGGCCCCCCAACTTTGCCCACCCTCGTCACAATTGCACTATTGGCATTATTTGACTTTTGATAGACCATGGACCTTGAGTTTGTGACTTTATTACATTTTATGTATTAACCTACCAGGGACTAGATGAAAACTGGTCAGCGACTAATTCTGGTGCATTTACAATCACAAATGAAAATTCAAGATTTTGCCACATGCCTTCTTGTGCTAGGACAGTTGGTAGTGAAATGTGTGATGTGACTGCTAATAAATCATAGAAAAAGTTTTCTACCCAGCATCAAAATACCTATGGAAATCCCATGGATTATGTGTTAGGTAGAAAGCTGTGTGTACTGTTCTGCAAAAAGGGAATATGTTCAAAGCAAAGTGTGTCTAGACGTATTTCTTCATATGCTGTAACTTCTATCCCTCTTTTGTGTGCTGCGCTTCCTCCAGCTCCTCAATTTGAAACCAATGGTTTAGAACGTGTGAACATTCCACACACGTAACCATGTCAAACACTTGACTGGTGTCCGTTATTAGCAACACTGTAATGTAATCTAGCAAACTGTATATGGCGCTTGCTCATTAAAAACTTCAATCCTAAAGCATTTATGGGTTGTATTGCTGCTTACCTCCTTCTCCAAAGGGGGGTTCAGTGGTTTGGTAGGGTGGAGGTCCCCCTGAGGCTGAATCTGTGCATATTTAGGGCACCCCATTAGTTATGAAACTGGTTATTAGCACTAGTTATTAGCACCAGCATAACGTAATATTTCATCTTGTTTATCACACAAGTCAGTTCAGTTATTAAAATGGAAAAAATGTCACTGTACAAACTGTAAAAGTGTTCTCTTGATAGGCTAATCCAGCCACGTTCATACTGTTCATTTACCATTCGCTAATATTTTGAACACACATGTGAGCGATAGCTACCTTTCTTTGGGAAAAACTGAGTGACCAGTTGCCTGCCTCTCCGGTCCCTCTCAGCTTTCAGCTGCCTTTCTTTACGTTTTTGACAGCCACTCTTCATATTTATGCCGCTTTTCCACTACAAACGCGGCTGAGTCGGGCTGAGCCGTGCCGTGCTGAGTTGAGCTGAGCGGGGCTGTTGGAGTTGCATTTCGACTACAACCGCGCTGAACCGTGCTGGCTGGAAGTGGGTGGACACATTGGGTGGAGTTAGCGAAAGTGGGTGGACGTCAGGTGATGTCGTTAAGCAGCGCAAACAGTGACATCAGTGAGCTTTTAAGCGGTAGTCTCACGACCCGAATAGTAAACAATAAACATGGAGGACATGGAGTCGTTAGTGTTGCTGGTCTTGGTGCTGTGGCTTGTTGTCACCGACAACACGGACAGATACTGGCAAGAGCGTATAGATGAGGCGAGGCGCATAAGGCTTCATAATTCTCGTAATTCTTCTCCTTCCGGGTTTGCGGTGTTTACAGATCCCAGCGTGCTCGCGGGGTGTGTGTGGGCATGTGAGGACACTCCTCCTCACCAATCAGTGCACAGGGGAGTGTCTGCTCACGCCCCCAACCTCACTCGGCACGGCTTGGCTCGCTTCAGCCCCACTCCAAAACCGTGCGAGTTTTAGGGGCTAAGCAGGGCTGAAACGAGCTGAGTCGTGCTGGTTTTTGGTAGTCGAAACGCGAGCCGTGTCGGGCTGAAGTGAGCTGAAGTGAGCTGAAAAAGGGTAGTGGAAAAGGGCAATTAGTGATCATAGACTGTACGCACTCCACTGCTGGCTGGCTGGCTGCTGCACCATGACACAGCAGCAAGTAGCGTTGCACTGATCAGCACACAGATTTAACACATTGCGCTTCTACCAGAACTGGACTGTACCATTTCGCAAAAGGGGGAGGGTTAAATGACAATATGTTGAAGAACTCAAGAAATGGACAACCTTGTTCAATTAGCTCATTTTACCAGATGGAATATTGCATTGTTGTTATTTCAAAGTCTTATTAAAATCATTAAAAGCATATTATCAGCCCCTTAAAGGGCCCCATGGCAGTGCTGGGCCCCTAGAATTGTTCTAACCTTTCCCCCCCTGGCGGCGCCCATGTGTGTAGGAATGATTTCCTGTGTCTCTCAGTTGTAAATTATTCAATATTCAAGGCAGCATGGTGGTGTAGTGGTGATCACGAACACCTCACAGCAAAAAGGTTCTGGGTTCGACTTGCAGGTCAACTGGATTTTTTTTCTGTGTGGAGTTTGCACGTTCTCCCCGTGCCTGTGTGGGTTTCCTCTGGGTGCTCTAGTTTCCTCCCATAGTCCAAATATGTGTAATTAGATTAGATAAAACTTTATTGATCCCTTTGGGAGGGTTCCCTCAGGGAAATTAAGATCCCAGCAGCATCATTACAGATAAACAGAGAAAAGAAATAGAGAAAACTTCTAGATAAATTAAAATAAATTAAGTATTTACATACACCCTCTGGGTGCTCCGGTTTCCCCCACAGTCCAAAGACATGCAGGTTAGGTTAACTGGTGACTCTAAATTGACCGTAGGTGTGAATGTGAATGGTTGTCTGTGTCTATGTGTCAGCCCTGTGATGACCTGGCGACTTGTCCAGGGTGTACCCCACAGTCAGCCGGGATAGGCTCCAGCTTGCCTGTGACCCTGTAGAACAGGATAAAGCGGCTAGAGATAACGAGATGAGGTGAGAAGAAAGGGGGGAGGGGGAAAGGGGGGGAGAAGTGGGGTTAGGGTAAGAGTGGGGGGGGGAGCAGGAAAGATATTGCACTTTTATATTGCACATTGTCCAGTATTGTTTATTGTTAGGCTAGGCTACTGCTCCTTCCCGTCCTCTGTCCTCCTGTTACCCCTCCTCCCCCCCAGAGAGGAGTTGTACAGTCTGATGGCGTGAGGGACAAAGGAGTTTTTGAGTCTGTTCATCCTGCACTTGGGAAGGAGCATTCTGTCACTGAATAGACTCCTCTGGTTGCTGATGACGGTGTGCAGAGGGTGACTGGCATCGTCCATGATGTTCAATAGTTTGTCCATAGACCTGTTCTCTGCCACCATCACCAGAGAGTCCAGCTTCATGCCGACCACAGAGCCGGCCTGCTTGATCAGTTTGTCCAGCCTGGAAGTGTCCTCCTTGGATGTGCTGCCCCCCAGCACACCATGGTGTAAAACAGGACACTGGTGACCACAGACTGATAGAACATCCACAGGCGTTTCCTGCAGATGTTAAAGGAAGTATAGCCTGCTCTGTATAGTATAGCCTGCTCTGTGACGTATAGTATTGCCTCCTAAGGAAGTATAGCCTGCTCTGTCCCTTCCTGTATAAGTGATTGGTGTTGCAAGTCCAGTCCAGCTTGCTGTCCAGCCACATCCCGAGGTACTTGTAGGAATCCACAGCCTCCACCTCGACTCCCTCGATCAGAACTGGTCGTGACCTTGGTCAGGACCTCCCAAAGTCAATGACCAGCTCCTTGGTCTTCAAGGTGTTGAGCTGCGGATGGTTCCCGTTGCACCACACAGCAAAGTCCCTCACCAGGCTCTTGTACTCCTCCTTTCTGTCGTCACTGATACACCCAATGATGGCTGTGTCATCGGCAAACTTCTGAATGTGACACAGCTCCAAGTTGTAGCAGAAGTCCGCGGTGTACAGGGTGAAGAGAAGAGGGGCCAGCACCATGCCCTGGGATGCTCTGGTGCTGCTAATCACAGTGTCAGACGTGATGTCCTTCAGCCTGACGTACTGCGGCCTGTCAGTGAGGTAGCTGGAGATCCAGGTGACCAGGCAGGGGTCCACTCGCATCCTGTTCAGTTTGTCCTGAAGCAGTAGGGGCTGGATGGTGTTGAAGGCACTCGAGAAGTCCAAGAAGAGGATCCTCACTCTGCCATTTCCCTTATCCAGATGCGAGGAGGCTCGGTGTAGCAGGTAGAGGATGGCGTCTTCCACACCAACACCTGCCCGGTACACAAACTGCAGACAGTCCTGGGCATGTTGTACCTGGGGTCTGAGGAGGCTGAGGAAGAGCCGCTCCAACATCATCAGATGTGAAGTGAGTGCCACCGGTCGGAAGTCGTTCAGCTCGCTGGGCCGATTCTTTTTGGGAACTGGAACAATACATGATGTCTTCCAGAGGGTTGGCACTCTCCCCAGCTGCAGGCTGAGGTTGAAGATGCATTGGAGTGGTTCACCCAGTTCAGCAGCGCAGGTCTTCAGTAGTCGGGGACACACCTTGTCCGGGCCTGCTGCTTTCCTGGGGTGAAGCTTCCTCAGTTGACCTCTGACCTGGTCTGCAGTAATGCATGGAGGAGTCTGTGTTGAGGTGGGGGAGGAGGGGGCTGCTATGATGACTGGGGGGAGGTGTGTTGAGGGAAAAAGGAGAGATGGCTGCAGTGAGGGAGAGGGTGGGGGGACGTGGGCTGGTTGAACCGGTTGAAGAAGTCATTCAACTCGTTCGCCCTCTCCACTGTCCCCTCAACGACTCTGGTCTTTGTATTGTGGCCTGTGATGGTTTTCACACCTTCCCAGACCTCCCTCATGCTGTTCTCCTTCAGCTTCTGTTCCACCTTTCTCCTGTAGCTGTCCTTAGCTTCCCTCATGCAGCGTTTCACCTCCTGCTGTGCTGCTTTCATCACCTCCCTATCCCTGCTCCTGAAGGCAGCCTTCTTCCTGTTGAGGACAGCTTTGACTTCCTGTGTTACCCATGGCTTGTTATTAGGGTAACACCGTACAGTCTTGGCGGGGGAGATCACATCTGCACAGAAGTTGAGGTAATCTGTCAGACAGTGTGTCAGCCCCTTTATGTCCTCACAGTGTGGGCTAAGCAGCACATCCCAGTCTGTGATGTCATAGCAGTCCCTGAGGGCATCTTCCATTTCAGGGGACCACCTCCTGATGGAGCTAGTTGTTGAAGGCTGCCTTTGAAGCGAGGGGTGTACTTTGGCTGTGGAAGAACCAGGTTGTGGTCAGACTTCCCTAGTGGGAGGAGGGGTGTGACTCTGCATGCATCCCTCACATTAGCATACAGTAAGTCAATTGTCTTGTTCCTTGTTGGACAATCCACAGCCTAGTAAAAAGCAGCCAAAGTAGAGTCCAAAGTAGCATGATTAATGTCCCCAGAAATGATGATAAATGCCTCAGGGTGCTGTGTCTGCAGCCTTGCTGTGACGGAGTGAATCCTCTCACATGCAGCGGCTGCGTCTGCCCTCGGAGGGATGTAAACACAGATGGTGATCACATGACTGAACTTCCTCGGCAGATAATATGGCCGCAGGCTAACGGCTACCAGCTCCAAGTCCGGGCAACATAAAACTGTCTTTACGGAGGTATGTCCTGGGTTACGCCAGTAGTTATTAACATAAATGATGAGTCCTCCACCTTTGCTTTTCCCGCATGTGGTAGTGTCTCTGTTGGCTCTCACAGCAGTGAATCCCCGCAGGTCCACGTTAGCATCCGGTACAAGTTGTGTTAGCCATGTCTCTGTAAAGATAAATGAGCTGCTCTCCCAGTAAATCGGCTGGTTGTTCAGTGCGGATAGCTCGTCGACTTTATTTGTCAGCGAGTTCACATTCCTCATGATAACGGAGGGAATGGATGGTTTGTAGCGCTGCCGTTGTCCTCTAGCCTAGCCTTTAGCTTAGCAGCCCTTGGGTTTCCTCCTCAGCTCCACCGGGATGGGGTGTCGTATCCTGGCTTGTCTCATTGTTTTCAGGGCCAGCAGCTCCTCTCTTGAATAAGTGAGAAAACTGGCTCCTGGTTGCGTGTTAAAGTTAAAAGTTAGTTATTTGGTCAGCTGGCTACTCTAAATTGCCCAGAGGTGTGAAATGAGTGTGAATGTCTGTCTGACTGTCTGTCTGTCTCTTTGTGTTAGCCCTGTGATAGACTGGTGACCTGTCCAGGGTTTACCCCGTGTCTTTTCCAATGTCAGTTGGGATTGGCTCGAGCTCACTCGTGACCTTCAGTAAAGATAAGCTGTATGCATGGATGAATGGAATACATGTTCAGCCATTCATGAATGTGTTCACCTGTTAAGCTACAAAATCTTATTTTTACATGTTTACTTTTGACATGGACTTTTATCATCATCTGCATCCTGAGCGTTCAGCCTTCAACTTTTGGGAGGCTTGACCCAGATGGAATTATTCACCCTTGGGGGGAAGCACTAAACTATAGCTTCCCTTGTCCCTGGAGTTGTAATCTTATGTTTTGTAACTTGTATCTTTCACATGGAAATGTGGATATTGTGTTCATTAAAAATAAGGTCCATAATTGGGCTGTAATTACCCTTTAGAGCAAAGCTTTATAAGGTACATCAGAGTACATTTCTAGGGAAAAGATACACACCCCAGTAACAAAAAAAGGTATAGTTTAGTAACCTTTTGTTCAGAGAGCATATTGATTAGTTCAACTGTATAAAAATTAAAGAAATGGTGAAACAAAACATTTTGCACAAGGTCCTCCATCCCCCACATGGATACATTTGGTGTTCAATTTTTGCCTCATGAGTTTTGCACTGTATCTAAGTTCGGTAGTAATGGAAGTTTATATCTCATCTCATTATCTCTAGCCGCTTTATCCTGTTCTACAGGGTCGCAGGCAAGCTGGAGCCTATCCCAGCTGACTACGGGCGAAAGGTGGGGTACACCCTGGACAAGTCGCCAGGTCATCACAGGGAGATGTATAATAACATTCATCCACTTGCTTCAAATGTTACATGACAAAATTAACGTGGTTGTGAACAAAACTAGGGACAGAGTATATTTACAAAATTGAATTCAAAGTGTAATATTATTATCATCCACATAACTAAATTTCATACAGTTATATCTTTAAAATTTTGGATGGTAAATTTTTATTCCTTGTTTTATTAATTTTTCCTTGTGAATGAGTCATTAATCTAGAAATATATTAAAATATTTTAGTTGTACATATTTAACTAACATTAGTCATGTAAGGATTCACCCAATATTCTATCTGATTCATGAATTGGGTTCACGATTCAAATTTCCCACAATATTTTTTGGGGAAAAAATGCAGATAATTTTATTCCCCCCAAAAAGCAACTTTTATTTTCCTATTCTTTATCAAATTAAAGGTAGACTGCCTTACGGATTTTTCAAGTTTAGGTCATAAAAATAATTTTCCCTGACACCCAATTATTTTTGTTTAGTGGACCGAAAGCTACTGAATTCAAATCACAGACTTCCAATTTTATTAGTTTTTTTTTTAAATGGAACAGTAAATGAATTTAGGGCCACATGGCCCTGAATTCTCTATTTTCCCTGCTTCATCATTACCAAATTCAAGATACTATGTCATGCATCACATGGTGGGCTTTCCCCGTTTGCGCAAGGCATTGTGGGATACAAATTTGAAACAAGAGAGGAAAATGGAGGATGTGAGTGTGAGAATGAAACGTGAAAGACCGACTACAGTAACAGAAAGTGAGAAGAAAAGACATTATGTTGCGAAGGAAAGGAAACGCAGGACCAAACTAATAAATATTGGCGGTCAGTGAGCACCTCGGTGTGATCAGCTGTTCATTTAGCAACAGAATGCTGTAACTCCATGCACGGTCAAGGTAAGCATGCGCACATGGACTTCCTCTGTCTGCTTGACTGCGCGAAGCGAGCGATTTCCTGCACATTATTTGCTAGGGAATCCCCTCAAATTAAATAACTTACCAGCCACAAAATGCCATTTTTATTTTTTAAGATATTACAGAAAAAAAACATTTCACAATGACCAAATTTCAGAGGGAACTAAATTTCACAGATTTTATGAAATCGAAAGCCCGTCTCACGTTAAATATGCCTTTTGTTAAATTAAAAAAAAAAACCTTTTGTTTCATTTTCTTAATAATAATTAGTTATAGATGTTTGTAAATGTTGGAGTAAAAGGTAATAGCTTATTAACCCCTTAAAATTCCAACTGTCTGTGGGTTGTTGGGGGGAGTACAAAAACACTATTGCCGCTTTTCCACTACAAACGCGGCTGAGCCGTGCCGTGCTGAGTCGAGCTGAGTCGAGCTGAGCGGGGCTATTGAAGTTGCATTTCGACTACAACCGCGCTGAACCGTGCTGGCTGGAAGTGGGTGGACACATTGGGTGGAGTTAGCGAAAGTGGGTGGACGTCACGTGATGTCGTTAAGCAGCGCAAACAGTGACATCAGTGACAGTGGCGGAACAAGTCAGAGCCGGGCCGGGGGCGGGGCAAATGACCGGGCCCTTTATTAAAGCTTATCATAACATCATTTTAGGTTACAAAATGTCCGCAACTGCGGTGTTTACCAATTTCAACACTACCGGGTGCAACTATGTTATTTAGTAGTACATCAAGTCCTTCAAACGAACATGTAACTCAGAAACAAAAAACATTAGGATACTGTACATGGCTCATAATAAAACATCAATAGCCTATACTGCGCACATTATTTGAAGGGCATACGAATGAGCGCTCAGAGGTTGCAACGGTGACAGGAAGAGTCAGAAATAAAAGGAGGGCGGTGCAAACCTCACTGAATGCACTGTGTTTACCAATTTCAGCACTCCGGGGTGCAACTATGTTATTTTGTACATTAAGTCCTTCAAACGAACATGTAACTCAAACAAAAAAACATTCGGCGACATACTGTACATGGCTCATAATAAAACATCAATAGCCTACTGCGCGCATTATTTGAAGGGCATACGACGAGCCTTGCGCTCCGCGAACTCGTGCACGATGCTCTGTATGTCACTGATTCAGTGATCTTTTCAGCGGTAGTCTCACGACCCGAATAGTAAACAATAAACATGGAGGACATGGAGTCGTTAGTGTTGCTGGTCTTGGTGCTGTGGCTTGTTGTCACCGACAACGCCAACAGATACTGGCAAGAGCGTATAGATGAGGCGAGGCGCATAAGGCTTCAGAAATTCTCGTAATTCGTAATTCTTCTTCTTCCGGGTTTGCGGTGTTTACAGATCCCAGCGCGCTCGCGGGGCGTGTGTGGGCATGTGAGGACACTCCTCCTCACCAATCAGTGCACAGGGGAGTGTCTGCTCACACCCCCAGCCTCACTCGGCACGGTTTGGCTCGCTTTAGCCCCACTCCAAAACGGTGCGAGTTTTAGGGGCTAAGCAGGGCTGAAACGAGCTGAGTCGTGCTGGTTTTTGGTAGTCGAAACGCGAACCGTGTCGGGCTGAAGTGAGCTGAAGCGAGCTGAAGTGAGCTGAAAAAGGGTAGTGGAAAAGGGCCATATGTTAAGTAGATACTCAGGCAACATATTTTAAGAAAGCGAAGATTTGTGTGATTGATGCAAACCATTTTAAGATACAATCACAAGAATGTACAATCAGCACCTCTATCAGATGATCGATCAACAAGCAAACAATAATAAAATTCAGGTAACTCATCTATGAGCCTTATAGTAATCCACTGATTGATAACATTCCAATAAAAACGGTCTTGCTATATTGGGAAAGGTCCAGATGATCCAATTCAGTAAAATATTTAGTCCAAAACATGTTATTACATCAGTAGATACCCACAGACTGCTACCGCATCATTTGAAGTTAGCCGGCAGATGTGCCTTCCACATACAGTTAGGTCCATAAATATTTGGACAGAGGCAACGTTTTTCTAATTTTGGTTCTGTACATTACCACAATGAATTTTGAACAAAACAATTCAGATGCAGTTGAAGTTCAGACTTTCACCTTTAATTCAGTGGGTTGAACAAAATGATTGCATAAAAATGTGAGGAACTAAAAGCATTTTTTAAACACAATCCCTTCATTTCAGGGGCTCAAAAGTAATTGGACAAATTAAATAATTGTAAATAAAATGTTCATTTCTCATACTTGGTTGAAAACCCTTTGTTGGCAATGACTGCCTGAAGTCTTGAACTCATGGACATCACCAGACGCTGTGTTTCCTCCTTTTTAATGCTCTGCCAGGCCTTTACTGCAGTGGTTTTCAGTTGCTGTTTGTTTGTGGGCCTTTCTGTCTGAAGTTTAGTCTTTAACAAGTGAAATGCATGCTCAATTGGGTTGAGATCAGGTGACTGACTTGGCCATTCAAGAATATTCCACTTCTTTGCTTTAATAAACTCCTGGGTTGCTTTGGCTTTATGTTTTGGGTCATTGTCCATCTGTATTATGAAACGCCAATTATTATTTGGCTGCATTTGGCTGGATTTGACCACACAGTATGTCTCTGAATACCTCAGAATTCATCCGGCTGCTTCTGTCCTGTGTCACATCATCAATAAACACTAGTGACCCAGTGCCACTGGCAGCCATGCATGCCCAAGCCATCACACTGCCTTCGCCGTGTTTTACAGATGATGTGGTATGCTTTGGATCATGAGCTGTACCACGCCTTCGCCATACTTTTTTCTTTCCATCATTCTGGTAGAGGTTGATCTTGGTTTCATCTGTCCAAAGAATGTTCTTCCAGAACTCTGCTGGCTTTTTTAGATGTTTTTTAGAAAAGTCCAATCTAGCCTTTTTATTCTTGAGACTTATGAGTGGCTTGCACCGTGCCATGAACCCTCTGTATTTACTTTACTGCATTACTCTAAAACATCAGGTGATCAGAACTCTGGATTATCGTGTTATTCCTGTTGAAAATTCTAGCCTGCTCTGGTCCAAAACAGGCTGGTAAATGCAAGAAAAAAAAAAGAATAAATTACCAATACTAATGCAATGTTGTAAACAACTTGTTTCAATATATTTTTAGTAAGACACTTTAAAAAACCCTCATATCTTTTTGATGCATGTGCACTCAGTGTTTTCTTTAATTATTTCTAATAATAAACAAATGAAACCATTTCCAGCTAATGTTAGGTGACATCTGCTCAAATTAATGTGTTTTTATTATTTAAAATCTTGAAAGTAAAGCCTACCATAAAACCATGATTATAGGAAAGTGTTATAAATAAATCAGCAGATGGTCAAAAGATGGAGAAACCTCACACTTTAGTCAATGCTTAAGCAAAACTAAAAGGTTATTACTGTCATTATGTCACTAAATATTGGTAATCAGGAATATGTTGATATAAAAAGTTTGTCACACTAAAAACAGTGAAAATACAAAACAAATTTTTGCAGCTTGTAACTTTTAGCTTCACGGTTGGGTTTTTAATGCTTCACTGCTATTTTCATTACATTTCCATTAACAGAAATATTCTGGCACTCAGCATGAATCATGCATAGTTTTCAAAATTTTCCCACCTCAGACCTCTCTCCTGCTCTCACTGACATGTATGCACACGCATCCCGATACTCATTTTTCAGACTACATCAATCAATTACGGGATGATTTAAAAGTGCAAAGCCTTTGCATAGTTGAAACGAGATCAAGTGCCTTGTGGATTTCTGGAGTCTCTGAGGGGCCTTTGCATAGATTGTCTCATTTAAATTGCCTTTACCTCACACTATCAGTGCTGAGACTGCAGCTCAGTTGAGCTTGAAAGAAACATCATAATTACGGCGCTGGAGAAAATGCCCCATGTTTGATTCATTCCCATTTTCATCATGTTCCCTTCTACCTTTAGGAGCATTTCCTTTGATGCTAACTGAAAGCAAGTCTGCACAAATTAGTTCTTCACTCTACGCAAAGTTACAAACAACTGTTGAAACAATTTTGTTTGAAGGGTTTTTTTTTTTTTTTTTTTTATCCAAACTATATGCAATCACATTTATTCATTTGGTTGAAGCTTTAATACAAAACAACTTAAAACAGAGGTGGAATCCAGTCCAAGCATGGTGCTGGGGTTGAGGTCAGGTGCTCAAGTGTCTGGTCAGATTTCTGGTCACAGAACATCTCATCTCATTATCTCTAGCCGCTTTATCCTTCTACAGGGTCACAGGCAAGCTGGAGCCTATCCCAGCTGACTACAGGCGAAAGGCGAGATACACCCTGGACAAGTCGCCAGGTCATCACAGGGCTTGGTCACAGAACGTGAAACTTAAAATATGTTTTGGAGTCAGATTGATGTTGGTGTTGTGGCCCATAATATAGGGGAGAGTGGGTAGACTTGGGACAGTTTATCTTCCTGTAAATTAATTTCAACCAATCAGGTTTTAGATTACATCAGAAGTTAGATGTTGTCACTTAGAGTAACCGACTTCCTTTGGAGCCACAAAGCTGGACACTGCAGTAAAGTCTGTGCAGTTCAATATTTTTGTCAACCAAAACTTGTATTTTCTGCTTCGCCTCCACCTCCCTTCTATGGTGTAATGTCTGCTGGTGAATTTGGGATTTGTTAGGAATTAAAGTATGTAGCCTAGAGTTACCATATATAGGATTATTTATTACACTTAAATTCAGGGGGAAAGCATTTAAGGATTTATTTTCAAAACTGCCAGATGGGAAGAGTTGGGACAGTTCATCTCATCTCATTATCTCTAGCCACTTTATCCTGTTCTACAGGGTCACAGATAAGCTAGAGCCTATCCCAGCTGACTACGGGCGAAAGGCGGGTACACCCTGGACAAGTTGCCAGGTCATCACAGGGCTGACACATAGACACAGACAACCATTCACACTCACATTCACACCTATGGTCAATTTAGAGTCACCAGTCAACCTAACCTGCATGTCTTTGGACTGTGGGGGAAACCGGAGCATCCGGAGGAAACCCACGCGGACACGGGGAGAACATGCAAACTCCACACAGAAAGGCCCTCACCGGCCACGGGGCTCGAACCCGGACCTTCTTGCTGTGAGGCGACAGCACTAACCACTACACCACCGTGCCGCCCCGGGACAGTTCATGTTACAGGGTTGTTGTTGTTTTTTTTTTTTTTCTTGTGGTTTACAAATATAAAATTATTTTTAAAAATTTTGTTAAAAATGTGAGTGTGTCCCCGCATGAGGATTAAACTTATTTCATGCCTTCTTGAGAATGGATCTGTTTTATCTAGTCAGGTTTTGGGTAAACTGACATTTTTCTATCGCTGTTTCAGCATTGTGTGTTCATACAGTTCATATGTTACAAGTTTTGATCATAAATACAAATTGAACACGTAGGCCTAGGTGTTTTAATTTTGGTTCATGTCACCCCACTATGTCTCAAGTCTCCCAATATAATGTCCCATGTCTCCCTGCATAAAATAATGAAGAAAAAAAAAGTGAAGCCTGAAGGCCAGTTGTGTTCAAAATAATAGCAGTGTGTTTAAAAACGTGAGTAAAGCTCAAAATCCTTATAATAGTTTTTATTTCCATGCATTGGGAACACTGCACATTATATTCTACATCAAAACATGAAGAAAAATGTATGAATATTTTAATTACTTTACAGAAAATGAAGAAAAATGAACATTGGGCTGTTCAAAAAAATAGCAGTGTCTGCATTTTTCATTACAAACTCCAAATATTTACTGTATAAACTGAAAAAATCTTAAGGATTTAGTATCCCTGTGAATCACTAAACTAATATTTAGTTGTATAACCACGGTTTCTGAGAACATCTGGCACCTGTGAACAGGTATTCCAGCCCAGGATGATTTGACAACATTCCACAATTCCTCTGTATTTCTTGGTTTTGCCTCAGAAACAGCATTTTTGATGTCACCCCACAAGTTTTCTATTGGATTAAGGTCCGGGGATTGGGCTGGCCACTCCATAACTTTCATTTTGTTGGTCTTGAACCCTGATGCTGCTCGCTTACTGGTGTGTTTGGGGTCGTTGTCTTGTTGAAACACCCATTTCAAGGGCATTTCCTCTTCAGCATAAGGCAACATAACCTCCTCAAGTATTTTGATATATGCAAACTGATCCATGATCCCTGGTATGCGATAAATGGGCCCAACACCATAGTAAGAGAAGCATCCCCATATCATGATGCTTGCACCACCATGCTTCACTGTCTTCAGAGTGTACTGTGGCTTGAATTCAGTGTTTGGGGGTCGTCTGAAAAACTGTCTGTGGCCCTTGGACCCAAAAAGAACAATTTTACTTTCATCAGTCCACAAAATGTTTTTCCATTTCTCTTTAGGCTAGTCGATGTGTTCTTTGGCAAATTGTATCCTCTTCAGCACATCTTTTTTTTTTTAACAGTGGAACTTTGCGGGGGCTTCTTGCCGATAGATTAGCTTCACACAGGCATCTTCTAATTGTCACAGTACTCACAGGTAACTTCAGACCGTCTTTGATCACCCTGGAGCTGATCATTGGCTGAGTCTTTGCCATTCTGGCTATTCTTCGATCCATTCGAATGGTAGTCTTCTGTTTTCTTCCACGTCTCTCTGGTTTTGCTGTCCATTTTAAAGCACTGGAGATCATTTTAGCTGAGCAGCCCATCATTTTCTGAACTTCTTTACAGTATACATTTTACCTCTCCAATCAACATTTTAATCAAAGCACGCTGTTCTTCTGAACAATGTCTGGAACGACCCATGTTTCTCAGGTTTTCAGAGAGAAATGCATGTACAACATGTGCCGGCTTCATCCTTAAATTAGGACCACCTGATTGACATCTGTTTTTTCACAGAATTAATGATCTCACTAATTGAACTCCACACTGCTATTATTTTGAACACGTCCCTTTCACTTAATTATTCGATTACACAGACTCGGGAGCATGCATATCATGAATGTTGGGTCTGTTGGCTTTCTATGACTCTACTATACCTACTGGTAAATTATTTGGCATGTAGTAATATAATTTCCACCAAAAACAGTGATTGATCTGGTTAGTCGTGTTGGACTGCTATTATTTTGAACACAAGTGTATGTGACAAGCTGAGAAACTAATGTTGTGTGGTAAGAGGGTATAGTAAATACTCTCTAATGCAATATGAATGTGACGCGACCTGCAAAGGATTTGTCTCCCTGCTCTCCCCTATAGCACAAACCATTTTCCTTGTCACAGTTTCCTCCTATACCATAGCAATTTGCTATCAATTATGATTACATCCATTATCTGTAGCTGCTTATCCTGTACAGGGTTGCAGACAAGCTGGAGCGTATCCCAGCTGACTGTGGGCGAGAGGCGGGATACACCCTGGACAAGTCGCCAGGTCATCGCAGGGCTGACACATAGAGACAAACATTTATTCACACTCACATTCACACCTATGGTCAATTTAGAGCCACCAATTAGCCTAACGTGCATGTCTTTGGACTGTGGGGGAAACCCACACAGACACGGGGAGAACATGCATACTCCACACAGAAAGGCCCTCGTCGGCTGCTAGGCTCAAACCCAGGACCTTTTTACTGTGAGGCGACAGTGCTAACCACTACACCACCATACCGCCGATTATGATTACCATGACGCATTGTACTTTGATACCATTTATAGCAAGGGTATTCAATTAAAAGTCACTGAGGTCCAGTTATTAAATTTTGTCCAAGTAGAAGGTCCGACCCGAAGTCCAGCTTTTGTCTTATAGCCTTCCCCCATGTCCACATTTTCATATGGTTTCAACAATATTTATTGTTAATTTCCAATGCAGGAAATGAACTGAGTGCACAACTGTCTCTTTTACCATAAATAAAAGTAGTCCCAGGAAAATAAATTCAAGGCCTTTATTTCAGATTAAAGAAAACAGAAACCTCAGAATAAAATAAATAAAAAAGTGCAAACAGAGTGGAATAACTCCTTTTTCTCTTATATTAAAGAGGTCCCCGACCTGAAGAATTGAAGGCCTACACTTCAAGTAAAAAAGTCAACTCAGAAAACATTAACTAAAAAGTGCAAACAGAGCATTGACTTCACATTTTCTCTTCTTTGTTCTTAAAATAAGGAGGTCCCAGCCTAAAAAAATGAGGGCCTACTTTTCAAGAAAAAAAAAAGTCCACATTTTCAGAAAACAAGTGGCTTTTTGGGGGGGGGAAATGCAAACAGAACATTTTTCTTTGAACTTTTCTCTTTTAATTCTTCTTCTTTTACTTTTCTTAATGAGGTAAAATGGGCATATGGCTGACCTGCCAGTAATTTAAATCTTGGTTGGAATGGAGTTAGTGCCATTCTCATGCAGATATGTAGGTGTTCATTGCTGAGCCAACGGTACTTGGTTTTGACAATGTTCATAGTGGAAAAAGCTGACTCACAGCTGTAAGTCGATCCAAACATAGTCAAGGTTTGCAGTGCTACTTTAGTTAGACCAGGGAACACACTCTCAGAAACCGTCTGTAACCAGAAAGTAGCAGGGTCAGTTGTCTCAAAATGCTCTCTTAATGCAGCATTTCCTTGCAGATCAATGAGCAGATCAATGTCTCAGCAACGGCGTTTAAGCACTCCTTCACAACTGTCCCATCACTAAATGTTTTTTTTTTTTTTATGTTGACCCAAAATCCACGCTACTTTTAAGGAACATTCGTTTGCACGTTGCTGGGCTGTAAATGTATGTGTGATGAGTCGGGTAGACCTGTCATACTGTGCTTGCAGTTCGGTTATTTTGCGTGCCCTCAGCTCGGACTTCAGGGGATAACTTTGCTCAAAAGAGCTGTGCTTTGTTTCGTAGTGGCGCTTCACGTTGCCGCTTTTAATTAATGCCACGTTTTCGGAGCATATGAGGCACACTGGTTTTGAACTGCTCGCCGGAAGAATGAACATATATTTCTCCGTCCATTCATCTTTAAAATAACGATTTTCCTTGTCTACTTTCCGCCGCCTTTTGGAGCAAGCCATGTTGTCTCGGTCGGTTGTCTCTGAACTTAACTTTCTTCCTCTCTGCTTGTTGCTGTGCTGTGGTGTGCTGGGTAAACTAACAATTTTATTGCGTCAACTGAGTGAAGCTATTGTCGTATTAACTGGAGTAGCAGTGCCCGCTGTCAATAGCCACGACCGTCCAAAATAATGCTCCATGAAAATTACTTAATCTCGTGAATTTACCATTGGTCACGGGTCCGGACAGAACCATCACTGGGTCCGGATCCGGACCGAGGTCCGCCATTTGGTGATGCCTGATTTATAGTTATATTTAGTACTGTGGAAGGTCCATGAGAAAATTTAGTTCTTCTCACTTACATCATTCCTTCACCAGCATCTCTCTCTCTCTCTCTCTCTCTCTCAAAGATGAGACAAAACACAATTTATGATGTGACCAAGAAACTCATTTGCACTAAATCCTCTGTTCTGAAACCTTTCTCATAATGTTCTGATAAGAATAATGTGTCCCATTCTGTGCCATAAGCCATTCCATAAAATACTGACACTGGAGACTCCTTCCAAAATGTTTAATAAACTTATCCTGACCGAAAACTTCACTAAGTAATGTCCTTAAGTAATGTCATTATATCTTTGGTAAATGGTATGGAGTTGTGCCAGTTACCTTGTCAAAGGTAACTTGCACTTCTGTAACAGCAGCATCAATGCAGAAAATTATGTTCAGATTTTGGAGCATAATATGCTACCTTCAACATGACATTTTTTCCAGGGATATTTCAACAAGACAATGCAAAACCACATTCTGCACACATTACAAAGGTATGGCTGTGGAAGGAGAGGGTGCCTGTCCCCTCTGTTCCCAATAAAGAATGTGTGGCGAATTTGGCAACAAAAAATTTGACAATGATGACCCCATACTATTGCCACCTTAAGACCTGTTTGCAGGGAGAATTGGACAAAATAACACCTAAAACAGTTAATCACTTGGTTTCTTCAGTCCTTAAACATCTTTTTCACTGTTGCGAGAATAAAGCCTCACTCACAACCCGCCATAAGTGTTTTGGACACGCACAGGTCACAGGGTTTGGTAGCAGGGTCGCAGTGAACCCGGAGGAAAGTTTGGGGGAGGAGTATGGGCAAAGTACTTGTCAAGTACAGGTTGCACACCTGACTTCCTCGAGGTGTGGGGGAAAATTGCACCGTTAGCCCATGGAAAGCGTACATCTGACACGTGTGATCAGTGCGTGTTCAGTAAGTGTGGAGTGTGTGAGACTTGCATTTTACCAGTTTCCTGCGCTACGAGTTCAGACCACACTTGTGAAGCATGTGTGATGCATGTGATTAGCATGTTACAATCACTCATAACTTGCGTGTGATGCAAGCCAGGAGTGGGTATAAAACCAGCGTGTCTGCAGCATTCTGCATCTCTTTCGACTGAAGAACATTGGATATTTTGTGGGAAAATTTAAAAATTTTCAGTTTAAAGTTTAGAAAATGGGACTCAAGAAGAAGCAAGCAAAAGTGAAGTAACCCAACCTGAAACGGGGGAGGAGGAGGAAGAATTTGATGATGGTAGCCGCACCGGCGAGCCCTACATGGACAGGGAGAAGTATGCCTTCAAGCCGGCAGAAAGCACAGCACCCCGTCAGAGGTATTTTCACAGGTAAATACACATGCTTTAAACATACATTTCAGTATCTATATGCTTATGTAATTAATATTATATATGCTGATTTTCATGTATGTTTCAGCTAACGATGCCCAGAAGTGAGGACCTTGCAATCTCTTCATCGCTGTCAGGCCATTGTGCCATGCTCAGTGATGAGAACAAGGACATCCCGACACTCCGTCCCACCACTCAGCAGGACCAGGACAGCAGCTCGGAGTCAGTGTGTTTCAGTGCTCAAACTGTTGGGCTATTTAGTTGGGATTTTTTACAATGTAATACAGTGCCTTGAAAAAGTATTCATACCTTTTGAACTTTTTCACATTTTTCCACCTTACAACCACGAACTTAAAAGTTTTTTATTGAGATTTTATGTGATAGACCAACACAGAGTAGCACATAATTGTGAAGTGAAACGAAAATGATAAATGATCTTCAAAATTTTAAACAAACAAAAATCTGAAAAATGTGGTGTGCATTAGTATTCAGCCCCCCTGTGTCAATACTTTGCAGAGCCACCTTTTGCTGCACTTACAGCTGCAAGTCTTTTGTGGTACAGTATGTCTCTACCAGCTTTGCACATCTAGACACTGAAATGTTTGCCCATTCTTCTTTGCAAAATAGCTCAAGCTCAGCCAGATTGGATGGACAGCGTCTGTGAACAGCAATTTTCAAGTCTTGCCACAGATGCTCAATGGGATTTAGGTCTGGACTTTGACCGGGCCATTCTAACACATGAATATTCTTTGATCTAAACCATTCCATTGTAGCTCTGGCTGTATGTTTAGGGTCATTGTCTTGCTGGAAGGTGAATCTCCTTCCCAGTCTCAAGTCTTTTGCAGCCTCCAACAGGTTTTCTTCCAGGATTGCCCTGTATTTAGCTCCATCCACCTTCCCATCAACTCTGACCAGCTTCCCTGTCCCTGCTGAAGAAAAGTATCCCCATAGCATGATGCTGCCGCCACCATGTTTCACAGTGGGGATGGTGTGTGCAGGGTGATGAGCAGTGTTAGTTTTCCCCCACACATAGCGCTTTGCATTTAGGCCAAAAAGTTCAACTTTGGTCTCATCTGACCAAAACACCTTCTTCCACATGTTTGCTGTGTCCCTTGGCTTCTGGCAAACTGCAAACGGGACTTCTTATGCCTGTCTTTCAACAATGGCTTTCTTCTTGCCACTCTTCCAAAAAGGGCTTATAGTTGTCCTGTGCACAGATTCTCCCACCTGAGCTGTGGATTTCTGCAGCTCCTCCAGAGTGATCATGGGCCTCTTGGCTGCTTCTCTGACCAGTGCTCTCCTTGCTCGCTCTGTCCGTTTAGGTGGATGGCCATGTCTTGGTAGGTTTGCAGTTGTGCCATACTTTCTCCATTTTTGAATGATGGATTGAACAGTGCTTCTTGAGATGTTCAGAGCTTGGGATATTTTTTTATAACCTAACCCTGCTTTAAACTTCTCCAGAACTGTATCCCTGACCTGTCTGGTGAGTTCTTTGGTCTTCATGATGCTCTTTGTTCTTCAGTGTTCTCTAACAAACCACTGAGGCCTTCACAAAACAAGTGTATTTATGCTGAGAGTAAATTACACACAGTAGGACTCTATTAACTAATTAGATGACTTATGAAGGCAATTGATTGCACTGGATTGTATTTAGAGGTATCAGAGTACAGGGGGCTGAATACTAATGCACACCACATTTTTCAGATTTTTATTTGTTTAAAATTTTGAAGACCATTTATCATTTTCATTTCACTTCACAATTATGTGCTACTCTGTGTTGGTCTATAACATAAAATCTCAATAAAAAACTTTTAAGTTCGTGGTTGTAAGGTGGAAAAATGTGAAAAAGTTCAAGGGGTATGAATACTTTTTCAAGGCACTGTAAATTATTATTTGACATTTGCATGGTAAATTAACATGTACTCAAATAAAAACAGCAAATGAGGTGGTCTTCTTCCTTTCTACAATGCTACATGCTACACGATTGGTTCCTTGGTTCCTCCCCCAATATATATACCCAGAGTCTTGCCCCTCATGTCGCGTGCAGGTCACATGCGCTGCATGCGGGGGTAGAAAGTGAGATATACTTCTGTCTTGCAGGCCGCACAAATAGCAAGTGTGGAATACTTATGTAGTACTTCTGAGGCACGTCACTCATACAATGACTGTGCGTCACTTGTGCGTCTTACTGTCATCACAAAAAGCCCCTACTAGCCGCGCTGCTGACTTGGTTCAGGTGTACAAAAGGAGTACGGGTCCCATGCATAGCGTATGCATTCTTGATTTGTTGCAAGACCCGTAGAATTCGCATGTGCAGGACCAAAAGTCTCCACAGACAGTCTGCGACCTTCTACGGCGCTGAACACACGCAAGTATCACGCAAGTCTCAAGCATGGTTTTGCCAATTTTTTTACTGTAGACCACCCATAGCAGCACGTATGGCAGGTTGTGAGCGAGGCTTAAAAGAGCAGATTTTGATCTGCACATTTGGCAGAAGCTTGAATGCAAAACAACCTACAATGGAGGTCTAGTCCAGGCCAAGCATGGTGCAGGGGTTGAGGTCAAGTGTGGTTAAATTTCTGGTCACAGAAAATTAAACCTAAATATGTGACACTTTTTTTTTTTAAATAATCATATTGATGCTTTTGTGGGTCATATTATTACAGCACAAGCTTCACCAGGAATTTTACCCCTGTCACTGTGGGTGTTTCTCAAAGTCAAGGATTTTTAGATGGTAGGATGGTGCCTTTCAAGTCAGGTTCTTCAAAAGCTATGCGAGACTCATTCCTAGCAGTTAGACAACACATAATGGAATGGAATTTTGCCACTTTAGCTGCATCCTCTCTTTTTCTGCGTATTCCCTGAATTCAAAAAGTATTATATCCCACAGTAAAAACAGACTGATGTTTTCCTTTTAATCTTGGATCACAATGAAGGCTTGTATGTCCTATATGCAGTCATGTTGGTGTGTGTAATTGAAATGGTTCCACCTTCTGCATGTGCATAGGTTTGTGGGTAATTTAATAACATCAAGGATCCACCCATGCATCATCTGAATGAAGGATTCAGATTCGGTCCTTGGTAGAATTTAAAGGATGCTTGACATTAGAGCAGTTCTTTGATGCGATTCAGTGATGTGGCATCCTTGAAATTCAGCCTTTAAAGGAGCCTTCCTTGAGATTGAGAAACATTAATCAAGTTTGTTTTGGTTTTCTGTTCCAGTTCTGTAATGCCCCTGTCCTGTCATTGTTTTGTTACCTGACTGTGTCCTCCTGTTCTGTGTTACCTGACTGGTTTCCTATGTATGCCCTGCTCTTTTTTGCTTTCTTGCAAAGTCTTTTCAGACTTTTAAGCAAGTCCTAGCCTTGTTTTCCAAATCCTGTTTTCTGTGTACTTCCGGTTTGACATCTAAATATGGATTGCCCTAATTAAGCACACACAAAGTTTCCTTGCAGTACAAGTTGAGTAATATTTTCCCTAATCAGTTTCCCCATTTGCATTATGGTTCCCATGGTGATGAACACCATGTAGTTTTGTTTGTTTTTGTTTGTTTTCTCTTCCAGTTCTGTCTCACTCCTGTCTTGTGAATGATTTGTTACCTGATTGTGTCCGCCTGTTCTGTGTTCTTCCTTGATTAATTTGTCTATGTATCACAGTCAAAGTCCCTCTCATGCCAGGACCTGATCTTCCCAGGCAGTCTCTGATCTTCCCAGGCAGTCTCCTGTCCCAGTACTAACCAGGTCCTGAAGGTGCATTGGCCGGCACCTATCTCTGTTTCTATAGGCCCTTGGCCTCTTGTCTATTATGGCCCTTTTCCACTACCCTTTTTCAGCTCACTTCAGCCCGACACGGCTCGCGTTTCGACTACCAAAAACCAGCACGACTCAGCTCGTTTCAGCCCTGCTTAGCCCCTAAAACTCGCACCGTTTTGGAGTGGGACTGAAGCGAGCCAAACCGTGCCGAGTGAGGTTGGGGGCGTGAGCAGACACTCCCCTGTGCACTGATTGGTGAGGAGGCGTGTCCTCACATGCCCACACACGCCCCGCGAGCGCGCTGGGATCTGTAAACACCGCAAACCCGGAAGAAGAATAATTACGAATTACAAGAATTTCTGAAGCCTTATGCGCCTCGCCTCATCTATACGCTCTTGCCAGTATCTGTTGGCGTTGTCGGTGACAACAAGCCACAGCACCAATACCAGCAACACTAACGACTCCATGTCCTCCATGTTTATTGTTTACTAGCCGGGTCGTGAGACTACTGCTTAAAAGATCATACAGAGCATCGTGGACGAGTTCGCGGAGCGCAAGGCTCGCCGTATGCCCTTCAAATAATGCGCGCAGTAGGCTATTGATGTTTTATGAGCCATGTACAGTATGTCGCCGAATGTTTTTTTGTTTCTGAGTTACATGTTCGTTTGAAGGACTTAATGTACAAAATAACATAGTTGCACCCCGTAGTGTTGAAATTGGTAAACACAGTGCATTCAGTGAGGTTTGCACCGCCCTCCTTTTATTTCTGACTCTTCCTGTCACCGTTGCAACCTCTGAGCGCTCATTCGTATGCCCTTCAAATAATGTGCGCAGTATAGGCTATTGATGTTTTATTATGAGCCATGTACAGTATCCTAATGTTTTTTGTTTCTAAGTTACATGTTCGTTTGAAGGACTTGATGTACTAAATAACATAGTTGCACCCGGTAGTGTTGAAATTGGTAAACACCGCAGTTGCGGACATTTTGTAGCCTAAAATGATGTTATGATAAGCTTTAATAAAGGGCCCGGTCATTTGCCCCGCCCCTGGCCCGGCTCTGACTTGTTCCGCCACTGTCACTGATGTCACTGTTTGCGCTGCTTAACGACATCACGTGACGTCCACCCACTTTCGCTAACTCCACCCAATGTATCCACCCACTTCCAGCCAGCACGGTTCAGCGCGGTTGTAGTCGAAATGCAACTCCAACAGCCCCGCTCAGCTCGACTCAGCACGGCACGGCTCAGCCGTGTTTGTAGTGGAAAAGCGGCAATAGTTAGCTAGGATTACAGTGGGGCCCTTGTCAAAATGTTTTTTAGAATTCTATAGAAACTCTATAGAAAATCCTATAGAAACCCCTCTTTCTATACAATCTCTATAGAACACTATAGAACTAATACTCTATAGAAAATAGTTTCTATAGAAGTTGTATAGAAATAGTATAAATTCTATAGAAGTTGTACTCTATAGAAAACAGCTTCTATAGAATCTCAACAGAATTCTATATAAATAGTAGTCTATAGAAAACGATTTCTATAGAATTGATAGAGTTCTATAGAAGCTCTACTTTATTAGGGCCAACAGAATTTTATAAATTTCATAATGGTTATTTCCATAAAAACACAACTTGGTGGATTTTAAAGACCCTACAGAAATTCCAGTCTGAGACAAAAGGCCTTGCATCTAAAGAACAACTTTAGTACTTATCTCCAATAAAAATGTTCTTTATTTCATTTACTTTATCTCACATAATAACACTTCTGATCAACAACTCAATTGATCCAAATGTAAATTACAGTTTAAGACATAATTTAATAAATGTACTTCCAAAATAAACGCTGATATATGCTATACATTAATTTTCAGTCAAGCTCAATGGCATTTGGAAGAAGTGAAACAAACGTCTTTCTTTGTATTTTCATGTAAATATACTTATTTGCTATATCAGATAAATTACATGCTATCAATTCATTAGTGATTTCAACCTCTCTAATTTGATGCCCCTTAACTTTATATATACCTGTATTTAATTGAAACATTATTCGAGTAGATGTTAAACGTCGAAATATACAGTACAATTCTTTTTTAGTTACATATATCATCATTGAATGTGAATGGTTGTCTGTGTCTATGTGTCAGCCCTGTGATGACCTGGCGACTTGTCCAGGGTGTACCCCGCCTTTCGCCCGTAGTCAGCTGGGATAGGCTCCAGCTTGCCTGCGACCCTGTAGAAGGATAAAGCAGCTAGAGATAATGAGATGAGATGAGATTCATTTTTACACACTGCAACCACTAACTGCAGGGTCCCAATCCGACCATCTCTTAAGTGAAAGCAGGAATTATTTCTTTCTTGTTTCTTATGCTTTAAATGTTCAGATACGAAATATAAACCATTCTCAAGAACCAATCGTTCTGTTGACTTTCTATAGGAATTCTATAAGATTTCTATGTATAATCTCTATAACATTTCTATTAAAACTCTATAAAATTTCTATTAAAACTCTATAAAGTTTCTACAAAAAGTCTATAAAAAATTCTATAAAATTTCATTTAGAAATTTTATAGAATTTTTATAGATTTTTTTTCTATAGAAATCTATAGAAAATTTTACCAAGGGGGGGCTGGTCATCTGGTAACCATGAGAGTTTGAATCCCTACTCGCATCTGTATTGCAGCATGCCTTGCCAGATGGCATCATTTTTCTGATGGTCTTTGGTATGACCTGACCACAAGCCGAACCTGCAATCTCCCGATCAAGACCCGGACATGCTAACCACTAGCCCAGTTCACAGTTTGTCTGTATGTACCCTGATGTAATTAGTTAGGTTTCAACATGTTCAATTAAAGCATCTCAATTTGTTGCATGTGCACTGATGTGTTTTAGTTCTGCTTGAATAGTATTACAGGCTGGGAGTCCCAGACAGAGGGACATCGATCAAGTGTCCTTTTCAAAATAATGTATTAGGCCATACCCAATATAGGATCTCTGAATAGTAATCAGTGAATTTAGCAGATGTTTGAGCAGTGTTTTGTCATTTTTCTGTCTTATTTGAACATTCAAACTATTTATTCAAATACTTTTAATATTTTGCATGATATTGCCTAGGGATTTAAGCACTCCTGTCTGTATTTACATATTTGTTCTATGGTATTACACCATATTGGTGTTGAATTCTTGATTTTGATTGGTTTGAAAGTGTTTACTAATTGGGGTGACACGGTGATCGAGTAGTTAGCACTGTTCCCTCACAGCAAGAAGGTTCTGGGTTTAAATCTGACGGCCGATGGGGGGCCTTTCTGTGTTGAGTTTGCATGCTCTCCCTGTGTCTGTGTGGGTTTCCTCCCACAGTTCAAAAACATGCAGATTAGGTACAATGGAGGCCACTATAATTGGTGTAAGCTGTAATGGTTTCCCAGCCATAGTGTGTATATATATATACACACACACACACACACACACACACAGTGGTGCTTGAAAGTTTGTGAACCCTTTAGAATTTTTTATATTTCTGCATAAATATAGCCTAAAACAACATCAGATTTTCACACAAGTCCAAAAAGTAGATAAAGAGAACCCAGTTAAACAACTGAGACAAAAATATTATACTTGGTCATTTATTTATTGAGGAAAATGATCCAATATTACATATCTGTGAGTGGCAAAAGTATGTAAACCACTAGGATTAGCAGTTAATTTGAAGGTGAAATTAGAATCAGGTGTTTTCAATCAATGAGATGACAATCAGGTGTGAGTGGGCACCCTGTTTTATTTAAAGAACAGGGATCTATCAAAGTCTGATCTTCACAACACATGTTTGTGGAAGTGTATCATGGCACGAACAAAGGAGATTTCTGAGGACCTCAGAAAAAGCATTGTTGATGCTCATCAGGCTGGAAAAGGTTACAAAACCATCTCTAAAGAATTTGGACTCCACCAATCCACAGTCAGACAGATTGCGTACAAATGGAAGAAATGCAAGACCATTGTTACCCTCCCCAGGAGTGGCCGACCAACAAGGATCATTTCAAGAGCAAGGCATGTAATAGTCAGCGAGGTCACAAGGGACCCCAGGGTAACTTCTAAGCAACTGAAGGCCTCTCTCACACTGGTTAATGTTCATGAGACCACCATCAGAAGAACACTGAACAACAATGGTGTGCATGGCAGGGTTGCAAGGAGAAAGCCACTGCTCTCCGAAAAGAACACTGCTGCTCATCTGGAGTTTGCTAAAGATCACATGGACAAGCCAGAAGGCTATTGGAAAAATGTTTTGTGGAGGGATGCGACCAAAATAGAACTTTTTGGTTTAAATGAGAAGTGTTATGTTTGGAGAAAGGAAAACACTGCATTCCAGCATAAGAACCTTAACCCATCTGTGAAACATGGTGGTGGTAGTATCATGGTTTGGGCCTGTTTTGCTGTATCTGGGCCAGGATGGCTTGCCATCATTGATGGCAGGAAAGCTGCTGGTCCGGATGGTATCCCAGGGGCGGTGATTAAAGCATGTGCAGACCAACTGGCAGGGATCCTCACCAAGATCTTCAACCTCTCCCTGACACATGCCACCGTCCCCACATGTCTGAAGGCCTCCACTATCATCCCCATCCCCAAAAAACCTGCCATAGACCGCCTCAATGATTACAGACCAATAGCCCTGACGTCTGTAATCATGAAGTGTTTAGAGCGATCGGTCTCCCAGCACATCAGAGACTGCCTCCCTCCCTCCTTCGACCCTCACCAGTTTGCATACAGGGCAAACCGGTCTACGGAGGATGCCATCGCCCTGACACTCCACACAGCGTTGAGCCACTTGGAGAACAAGAAGAGCTATGTGAGGATGCTCTTCGTGGACTACAGCTCTGCGTTTAATACCATCATCCCGGACATTCTCTTCAACAAACTCATGCAGCTACAGATCCCCCTCCCCATATGCAACTGGATTAAAAACTTCCTGACGAGTCGCCCACAGACTGTAAGACTCGGTCCCCACCACTCCTCCACACTCACACTCAGCACCGGGTCCCCTCAAGGATGTGTCCTGAGCCCTCTACTCTACGCCCTGTACACCCATGACTGCTCTCCAACCCACCCAACCAACCACATTATAAAATATGCGGATGACACCACCATGGTTGGACTCATCTGTGGTGAGGACGAGACATCGTACAGGGCTGAGGTAGAGAAACTGTCGCTCTGGTGCTCAGAGAACAACCTGACCCTGAACGTCCAAAAGACAAAAGAACTCATCATGGACTTCAGGAAGAAAAGACAGGACCACGCCCCCCTCCTCATAAATGGAGAACGGGTGGAAACTGTCACCACCTTCAAGTTTCTGGGCACCCACCTTTCCGCTGACTACACCTGGACTTTTAACATCAGGGCCCTAGTGAAGAAGGCTCAGCAGCGGCTGCACTTCCTGCGTGTCCTCAGGAAGAACAACCTGGACACTTAGCTGCTGCTGGCCTTCTATCACTCCTCTGTGGAGAGCGTACTGACGTACTGTCTGGGTGTCTGGTATGCAGGCTCCATAGCTGTGGATAGGAAGGCGGTGCAGAGGGTCATAAACACCGCCCAAAAAATTATCGGCTGCCCTCTGCCCACCCTGGAACACATTTCCACATCCTGCTGCCTCAGAAGAACCAAGGCCATCACAGGAGACCCCTCACACCCTGCCCACCCCCTGTTTGATCTGTTGACCTCTGGGAGACACTTCAGGTCAATAAAGTCCCACACCAGCAGACTGACAAACAGCTTCTTCCCATGGGCCATCAGGACTGCCAACAACAACGGACACACACACACACACACACACACACACACACACAAACGGACTCACATAACACTTCCACCCCAACAACCAACAAATCTACCTCCGCTTCTTGTTTTAGCACCTTATATTTATTGCCTTTTATCTGCTAATTGGTATTTTATGTCTCAATTTTGAGAGACTGTACTAAACTCCCTAACGTTTTTATTCCCTGATGTTTTTATAGTATATTCTGTGTCTCTTAGGTACATTTTATTTTTCTGGTGTATGGTGGCTCTGTGGGAGCACCCTCAATTTCATTGTATCCCCCGGTACAATGACAATAAAGATTATTCTATTCTATTCTATGGAACAATGCATTCTGAATTATACCAGCAAATTCTAAAGGAAAATGTCAGGACATCTGTCCATGAACTGAATCTCAAGAGAAGGTGGGCCATGCAGCAAGACAACAACCCTAAGCACACAAGAGGTTCTACCAAAGAATGGTTAAAGAAGAATAAAGTTAATGTTTTGGAATGGCCAAGTCAAAGTCCTGACCTTAATCCAATCGAAATGTTGTGGAAGGATATGAAGCGAGCAGTTCATGTGAGGAAACCCACCAACATCCCAGAGTTGAAGCTGTTCTGTACGGAGGAATGGGCTAAAATTCCTCCAAGCTGGTGTGCAGGACTGATCAACAGTTACCAGAAATGTTTAGTTGCAGTTATTGCTGCACAAGGGTGTCACACCAGATACTTACACTGTGTGCACAATTATTAGGCAAGTGAGTATTCTGACCCTACCATTATTTCTATGCATGTTTTCCAACCGCAAGCTAGATACACTTGAATGCTAATTGGATTTAAGCATTCTCAGGTGGTATTTATTTGTGTAATGAGGGAGGGTGTGACCTAAAGTCATTAATACCCTATATTAAGGTGTGCATAATTATTAGGCAGCTTCTTTATCTCAGGCAAAATGGGCCAAAAAAGAGATTTAACAGACACTGAAAAGACAAAAATTGTAAAATGCCTATCAGAGGGATGCAGCACTCTTGAAATAGCTAAGCTATAGAAATGTGAGCACAGAACAATCAAACGTTTTGTTGCAAATAGTCAACAGGGTCGCAAAAAATGTGTGGAGAAGAAAAGACACAAATTAACCGCAAAAGACTTGAGAAGGATTAAACATGAAGCTACCAGGAACCCATTATCCTCCAGTGCCACAATATTCTAGAACTGCAACCGACCTGGAGTGTCCAGAAGGACAAGGTGTTCGGTGCTCAGAGACATGGCCAAGGTAAGGAAGGCTGAAACACGACCACCACTAAACAAGACTCACAAGTTGAAATGTCAAGATTGGGCCAAGAAATATCTGAAGACAGATTTTCCAAAGGTTTTATGGACTGATGAAATGAGAGTGACTCTGGATAGACCAGATGGATGGGCCCATAGCTGGATAACTAATGGACACAGGGCACTTTGACTCAGACACCAGCAAGGTGGTGGAGGGGTAATGGCATGGGCTGCTATTATTAAGGATGAGCTAGTTTGACCATTTCAGGTTGAAGATGGACTTAACATCAACTTCCAAACCTACTGCCAGTTTCTAAAAGATACATTCTTCAAACAGTGGTATGGGAAGAAGTCTGCATCATTCAAGAAGGCCATGATTGTTATGCAGAACAATGCACCATCACATGCACCCAAGTACTCCACTGCTTGGCGAGCCCACAAAGGCCTTAAAGATGACAAAGTAATGACATGGCCCCCTTCCTCACCTGACTTAAACCCTATTGAGTACTTGTGGCCCCTTCTTAAGCATGAGATTTACAGCGAGGGAAGACAATACACCACTCTGAATAGCATTTGGGAGGCCATGGTTGCTCCTGCACAAAAAGTTGATCGTCAACAAATCAAAAAAACTAACAGACTGGATGGAAGGCTCATGGCAGTTATTGAAAAGAAGGGTGGCTATATTGGTCACTGAATATTTTTGAAATGCTAGAAGTGTTTATTTGTTAATTCTGAGTTGTTTATTTGTTACACTGAAAATTAAAATAAACAAGTGAGATGGGAAACTTTAAGCTTTTCATTTAGTTGCATAATAATTCTGCACACTAAATGTTGCCTAATAATTCTGCACACTTATATATTCCCTGAGAAGGCCTAAACTCCCCTTTCCTTTGTTAATCATTCTGGTTTTAGGTTTATTAACAATTTGGATTGACTGAGAGCACTGTATTTGTTCAACGATAAAATTAATCATCAGGAATACAACTTGCCTAATAATTGTGCACACAGTGTAAAGCAAAGGTTCATATACAGTACTTTTGTCACTCACAGATATGTAATATTGGATAATTTTCCTCAATAAATAAATGAGCAAGTATAATATTTTTGTCTCATTTGTTTAACTGGGTTCTCTTTATCTACTTTTAGGACTTGTCTGAAAATTTGATGATGTTTTAAGTCATATTTATGCAGAAATATAGAAAATTCTAAAGGGTTCACAAACTTTCAAGCACCACTGTGTGTGTGTGTGTGTGTGTGTGTGTGTGTGTGTGTGTGTGTGTGTGTATCTATCGAGCTATATCTCTATATACACACACACACACACACACACACACACACTCTAGGGATTGAAACTCTGTGATTAAAACACTGCTCAATATGCTATGGCAAAGCTAATAAATTAAAAATGCTATAACAGCAGCACAGACAGTGGTACCAACTATAATTCAAAGCACATATTTATATTAACTTGCTCATTCTCATGTTATTTTTTCGATAGGAACAACTAATCAGCATGGACTCGGTAGTTGTTCTACATAATATAAGTCTAATAAACATTTTAAAAATGTGTGGTTATTTAACAAAGACAAACATAATTTGTTGATATAGTAAATGCTTTTGTGAAAAGATATGTATTTAACTTTATTGAAGGAGTCTCATGTGTGTATAGATACATCTTGCGATGCGCTGGGACACATCTTCAGTGACGTTCCTGAGGTCACTGGGTGTTTCGGGTCTTTCAGCATCAGACACCCTCACTCAGGCGACCCAGCCGGGGCTGATCAGACCCTGACTTGTGTCCCAGCAGCGTTAGCCCACGTTTCGGACCTTTTAATCCAAATCCACCTAGAGGCTCTCTCTGCAGCCTCTATGGTGGACTTGATGGCTCTCCTCTTCCTAACTCCTATGATGCCAAGGAGGGCGTAGGTCTTGCATAGGAAGCGGGCTGCAAAGCCTCGACATCCCACCTCTATTGGCTCACAGTGGGCTTTCCAGCCTCTCCTCCGGCATTCCTCTACCAGCTTGTGGTATTTGAGCCGCTTGCGCTCATTGGCCTCTTCCATGTGGTCCTCCCAAGGGACTGTTAATTCCAATAGGAGGACTTGCTTCGAAGAGGCAGATGTCAACACCACATCTGGTCTCAAGGAGGTTGTTGTCACATACTCTGGGAACTTAAGCTGCCTGCCCAAGTCAATCTGCAGTTCCCAGTCTGATGCCGATGAGAGCAGGCTGGTTGCTGGTGTTGGCTGTGACTGTGCTCGTGGCTTCTCTCTGGCTTTCACAAACAGTACTGACCTCTGGCCTCGGATGTATTTGTTGTTGGCCACTGCAGTGGAGACGGTTTCGGCCACTGTCTTCAGCACCTGGTTGTGACGCCAGCGGTAGCGGCCTCCTCCGAGGGCTGCTGGGCAGCTGCTGTAGATGTGTTCCAGTGTGCCCCTTCCTGGGCAGAGAGGACATGTTGGAAGGTCACTCTTTCCCCAGGTGTGCAGGTTGGCTGGGCTGGGTAGCACGTCATACGCAACCTGGACCATGAACTTGATGCACTGTGGCTCTGCCTTCCAAATGTCATTCCAGGTCAGCTTCCTCTCCAGTGCTCCTTCCCACCTTGTTGATGCTCCCTGCTGCCTCATGCTCGCCATCCTGCTGGTCCTCACCTCCTCAACCCCTGCCCGCACCTCCTCCAGGACAAGATGGTGTCTGACCTTTCCCTGGGCTAGGTCACAGCGGGGCTGAGTGATGACCCCCAGCCCTGCTCGTCCGACAGCCACTGAGCCCAATAGAGCCCTGTGTGTTAGTTGGGATTCCGCCAGCTCCAGCCCCTCTTGAACTCTGAACTTCTTGCCCATCCATACCACAATGCCTGCTGCTGCAACTCTGGAGTCACTGGATTCTCGATAGGCTAGTGCCTCTCATGTGCGGGACACTCTGAATTCCTCCTCCAGGCTGCTGAAAGGAAGCTGAAGTTTATTGCTCTTCCCATACAGTGCTGTGCTAATGAGACTATGTGGCAAGCCCAGCCATCTTCAGAGGTAGGAGCTGATCTTTTTCTCCAGGGTCTCCACAGTGGTCATGGTCACCTCATACACCAACAGAGGCCAGAGGATGTGGAGCAGAATGCCATGTTGGTATAACCATGCCTTGAACCTTCTGGGAAGGCTAGACTTGTCCACTGCAGACAACCATGCTTCAAGCTTCTTGATGGTAGTTTGGACTGCTGCCGTATCTCTGAGGCTGCTGTTGAAAACCTTGCCCAGGCTTGCGACTGGTTTTTCAGTGATGGATGGTATTACCACACCGTCCACAAATAAGCAAAACTTGTCCACCACTTTCTCTCTCTTCAGGACCATGGATCTGGAGTTCGCTGGTTTAAAGCTCATCCTAGCCCAGCGGATGAGCTTTCCTAGGCCCTGAAGGATCCACCGGCATCCAGGCACTGATGTGATGGTCACCATCAGGTCGTCCATAAAGGCTCGGCTGGGGGCTGTCGGATTCCAGACTTGGACAGGGGGCCTCTATACTCCGTCTCAGCTGCCTTCACCAACATACTCATGGCAAGGGCGAACAGGACAACTGAGATTGTACAGCCAGTAATGATTCTTTTCTCAAGCTGATGCCAATTTGATGTTACACTCCCTGAAGTCACTCTCAGCCTGAAGTTCCCATAGTAATTCAGGATGAGGTTCTTGATCTTGTCAGGTATGTGGTGTCGGGCCAGCGTAGTTTCTACCAACTTGTGGGGGATTGACCCATATGCATTGGCTAGGTCCAGCCAAAGCACGGCCAGGTCTCCATTCCCCTCACGTGCTTCCCTGATCAGCTGAGTAACCACTCCAGTGTGTTCCAGGCAGCCAGGAACTCCAGGAATGCTGCCCTTCTGTACTGAGGTGTTGATGTACTTGTTCTTTAGGAGGAAGCCTGTCATCCTTCTGGCGAGGATGCTGAAGAAGACCTTTCCCTCCACACTGAGGAGTGAGATGGATCGGAACTGCTCCAGCCTGGTTGAGTTCTCCTCCTTAGGTATCCAGACACCCTCCGCCTGTCTCCACTGGTCTGCGATGGTCCCGCTCTGCCAAATCACTCGCAGCAACTTCTAGAGGATTCTGAGGAGGTTTGGGCGGCGCTTATACACCTTATAGGGTGCTCGACTTGGGCCTGGAGTAGAGCTGGCTCTGGCTGCTGTTACCACCTCCTGGACTTCCTTCCAAGTGGGTTCTGAGGTGTTGAACTCCATTGTAGGGGCTGGCATGTCCAGGAGGGCTCGCAGTGGTCCAAGCTCTTGCTCTCTGGGTCGCTGAGAGTGTTGTACAGGAAGTTGTCCACTTCCTCCTGGGAGCACTCAAGACGCCCACTTCGTTTCTGTCCTAATAACTGCTTTGTGAAGCCAAAAGGGTTAGCTAGGAAGGAACTTCGCTTCCTGACTCTTTCTCTCCTCCTTCTCCTATGCCATTCAGCTCTATGCAGGGTCATGAGTTTTTTCCGGCAGGTGTGCCGGAGCTCCGCAAGGGGTGGCTTGTCCTCCTCAGCTGCAGTTTTGAATTGCTTTGCCAGCATACGCAGCTCTTTCCGTAGCTGGTGGATCTTCTCTGCCCTGTGGTTGTTAGTGTAAGTGGCCTTGCTGGACTTAAACTCCTCAACTCCAAACCTTTCCACCCCAAAGTTTGTAATAATGGTGGTCAGGTACTGGAGTCGGCCTTCTATGCCTCCCTTTGCTGTAGAGTTGATGATACTGGATGTATCCTTGTCAAACTATTGCCACAGCTCATGCTTCTTTTGCTTGAGGCCACTTGATCCGATGGTTCTGGGCTACTCTGCTAGGAGTTGGAGTGCTACGCACCTGGAGGTTCTGGGCTCTGTGGGTTGTCTCCGGGCCGGGCTCCTCCTGCGTCTCACCAGGCATTGGTCCTGTGCATTGTGCTGCATTCTCCTGCACCAAGCATTTCTCACGGGAGATGCAAGTCGGGCTGCTAACCCTTCCTACCCCGGACATCGTCTTTCCAAGCTGTCACTGTCTTTCCAGTTGTCACCAGTCTTTCTTGGTTGTCGCCCAGTCTCTTCCTGGGAGTCACTGGTCAAGCCAGTTAAAACTATTTGTAACAGTAAGTTTTCCACTACAGTGGAGTCTTCAGGAGAGAGGACATTGCACTTTCTCGTTTCTTGGTAACATGAAAAACCGCAGGGGTGTTTTTGTCTCGTTAAATTCTAGAGAAAAGAGGAAACGAAGGTTTATACATACCTGCTATGACGCACTAAGTTTTACCTCACAATATTAAATGTTAAACATTAAACCATATCCTGATAAAAAGATGTCATTCTTTATTAAATTAAAATGTTTAATCATTGCCAAATTGCTGTGGTATAATACATTTTATTTGTAATGCACTTTGCATTTAGAGCAAATCTCAAAGTGCTGCAAAAGTAGAAACATCATTAAAAAGACAGATAGAAGCAACATAACATAAAAATGATTAATTAAGAGTCTTATGCTCTGCTAAAAAGAAATGTTTTAAGTCCTTTTTTAAAACTCTCAGTAGTCTGTGGTGCCCTCAGACGGTCAGGGAGGGCATTCCATAGGCAAGGGGCAGCAGAACAGAAGGCTCAATCACCCATGGTGCTGAGCTTAGTCCTGGGGTGGCAGAGGCAATTTGAGTGAGTAGAGTGGAGGGATCGTGTTGAGGTTAGTAGGTTGAGTAATTCTTTCAGGTAGATAGGGGCATCTCCATAGATGTACTGGTGAATAAGGAGGGGGACCTTCTAGTCAATCCTGGCAGAGACAGGGAGCCAGTGAAGTGAATGGAGAATGGGTGTGATGTGTTCATATTTTTGCACTCTCATCAGGATCCTTGCAGCGCTATTCTGAATGTATTGTAGTCTTTGAAGACTCTTGCTAGGGATTCCAATGAGAAGTACATAGTAATCCAGCCTGGAGGAGACAAAAGCATGGACTTGCTTTTCAGCATCTGATAAGTTGAGAGTGGGACAGATGCCGCTTTTCCACCACCAACGCGGCTGAGTCGGGCTGAGCCGTGCCGTGCTGAGTTGGGCTGAGTCGAGCTGAGTGGGGCTGTTGGAGTTGCATTTCGACTACAACCGCGCTGAACCGTGCTGGCTGGAAGTGGGTGGACACATTGGGTGGAGTTAGCGAAAGTGGGTGGACGTCACGTGATGTCGTTAGGCGGCGCAAACAGTGACATCAGTGATCTTTTAAGCGGTAGTCTCACGACCCGGAGAGTAAACAATAAACATGGAGGACATGGAGTCGTTAGTGTTGCTGGTCTTGGTGCTGTGGCTTGTTGTCACCGACAACGCCAACAGATACTGGCAAGAGCGTATAGATGAGGCGAGGCGCATAAGGCTTCAGAAATTCTCGTAATTCGTAATTATTCTTCTTCCGGGTTTACGGTGTTTACAGATCCCAGCGTGCTTGCGGGGCGTGTGTGGGCGTGTGAGGACACTCCTCCTCACCAATCAGTGCACAGGGGAGTGTCTCCTCACGCCCCTAGCCCCACTCGGCTCGGTTTGGCTCGCTTCAGCCCTACTCCAAAACCGTGCGAGTTTTAGGGGCTGAGCAGGGCTGAAGCGAGCTGAGTCGTGCTGTTCTTAGATAGTCGAAACGCGAGCCGTGTCGGGCTAAAGTGAGCTGAAGCGAGCTGAAGCGAGCAGAAAAAGGGTAGTGGAAAAGGGCCAAGAGTTTGGCAATATTTCTGAGATGGTGAAAATAGATCTTAGAATGATGTTTAATATGAGCTTCAAAGGTGAGTTGAGGGTCAAATTTTACACCAAGGTTGGTGACTAATGAAGAGATGGGAATGTCATGGTAAGAGAATGTCATGCTGATTATGGAGGACGACTGGATCTGGTGTGGGGTACCAACCAAGATTGCTTCAAGTTAAACACTGACTCAGAATAAAACACATCGGGACATTCTGTTATAGTAAAATAATCAACTTTTAGACTTTGCATCACACCATAATCACCTCACCCTGTCACTGATTATTTTCCTATATATAAAAGAGCATGTCCCTATGTTTTATTCCTTACATATAGTACAATTAAATGTGGATTGTAAGACTTCTATAATCTAAAATAATTAGCTATTATACAGAATGGAGAGCAGGACTACAGCTGCACATCTCTGTATAATTGCATCCCTGTACATAAGATTTAGAGCATTAGTTGGAATAACCCTGTAACAAACACGCACGCATTAATTGACAGCAGGTGGAATGACTTGGCTACTTACCTTCCCCAACCTTGCCCTCCATTCACAGACTGTTGCTTGGCCACGCCCCCGCTGTCACATACCACTGCCACATACCGGGGAGCTGTCCGGCCTGAAGCTAAGCTGACACTCCCCCCCCCCCCCCCCCCCGACGGGACAGGAAGTCCGCCACCACCATCTGTGCCCCCGGCCTGTGGATCACCTCGAACTTAAATGGCTGGAGGGCGAGTTACCAATGGGTGATCCGCACATTGGCATCCTTCATGCGGTGGAGCCACTGGAGGGGCGCATGGTCCGAACAGAGAGTGAAAGGGCGCCCCAGCATGTAGTATCGGAGGGTGAGGACCGCCCACTTGATGGCGAGACACTCCTTCTCGATTGTGCTGTACTCGCTTTTGCGCATCAACAGTTTCCAACTGATGTACAGCATGGGGCGCTCCTTGCCCTCCACCTCCTGGGACAAAATGGCCCCCAGCCCTCTGTCCGATGTATCAGTCTGCAAAATAAAGGGGAGAGAGAAGTCAGGGGAGTGTAAAAGTGGCCCCCTGCACAGTGCAGCTTTTACCTCAGAGAAGGCCTGTTGGCACTGCTCCGTCCACTGGACCGGATCTGGAGCCCCCTTTATAGTGAGATCGATTAGCGGGCTGGTGACGTCCGAATAATTAGGTAGGAACCTGCGATAATAGCCAGCCAGCCCCAAGAACCGTCTCACCTCCTTTTTGGTCTTGGGCCTCGGGCAGGCCACAATCACTGCAGTCTTGTTAATTTGGGGACACACCTGCCCATGACCCAAGTGGAACCCCAGATACTGTACTTCCACCCGCCCAATCACACACTTTTTTGGGTTGGCTGTGAGGCCCACTCACCTCAGTGACTTTAGAACAGCCCTCAGGTGTTCCAAGTGCCGCGGCCAATCATGACTGTAGATTATGTTGTCTAGATAGGCAGCCGCATAGGCAGCGTGAGGGCGGAGAACCCTGTCCATAAGCCGCTGGACAAACCAAACAACCCAAAAGGGAGCGTGACAAATTGGTGTAAACCAAACGGTGTGGAAAAGGCAATTTTCTCTCGGGATAGAGGAGTCAAGGGGATCTGCCACTATCCCTTTGTTAGATCCAGTGTCAAATAAAAGCGAGCAGTGCCTACCCGATCAAGCAACTCATCAATGCGAGGCATTGGGTATGTGTCAAATTTAGACACCGCGTTGACCTTTCTATAGTCCACACAGAACCGGACCGACCCGTCGGTCTTGGGAACCAGGACCACTGGGCTGCTCCAGTCACTGTGGGACTCCTCGATTATGCCCATTTCAAGCATGGCCTTGAGTTCATCCCAAACCACCTTTTTCTTGTGTTCTGGCAAGCGGTAAGGGCAGCTACGCACTACCACCCCCGGAGGCGTTTTGATGTGGTGTTCTATGAGGTGGGTACAACCAGGAAGGGGCGAGAACACATCAGAAAATTCCTTTTGCAACTTGGCTACCTCCGTGAGTTGGGCTGGTGAGAGGTGGTCTCCACAAGGAACCGGATTGGTCCGAGATGTTATATTTTTCACCTCCGGCCCCAGCTCCACCTTCTCCGGGATTACCGACACCAATGCCGTGGGGATCCCCTTATTCCAGCCTTTTAAAAGGTTGAGGTGGTAGATTTGCAGTGCCCCACCCCTATCCATTTGCCTCACCTCATAGTCAATGTCCCCGACTCACCGTGTGACCTCGAAGGGTCCTTGCCACTTGGCAACTAATTTAGAACTCGACGTGGGCAATAATATGAGCACTTTGTCTCCCAGCATGAACTCTCAGGTGTGCGCCCCAGGTGTGCGTTCTTGTGCCTGCCGCAAATTCTCCTGGGTTAGGTGCATGAGGGTGTGGAGTTTTGCGCGCAGGTCAAGAACATACTGGATTTCATTTTTACTAGGTGAAGGTCCCTCCTCCCAGTTTTCCTGTAGCACATCCAGAATGCCACATGGCTTACGCCCATATAATAATTCAAAGGGAGAAAACCCTGTGGAGGCTTGTGGGACCTCTCATACTGCGAATAACAGGGGCTCGAGCCACTTATCCCAATTACGCACATCTTCACTTACGAATTTCCAGATTATGTTTTTGAGTGTTTGGTTAAATCGCTCTACTAAGCCATCCATTTTTGGGTGATAGACACTGGTGCGGATAGACTTAATCCCCAGTAACCCATACAGGTTGCACAGTGTGCGTGACATAAACAAAGTGCCTTGGTCTGTCAGGATTTCTTTCAGAATCCCGACCCGGGAGATAAAGCGGAAGAGCGCTTCCACAATACTGTGTGCTGAGATATTGCAGAGAGGCACTGCTTCTGGATATCGCATTGCATAGTCCACTAGAACTAAAATAAAGTGATCTCACCGTGCTGACCGATCTAATGGCCCGAGGAGATCCATCCCAGTTCACTCAAACAGGGTCTCGATTAGAGGAAGAGGGCGCAAAGGCGCTTTTGGAGTGGCCTCCAGATTTACTAATTGGTATTCACAGCATGCCGCACACCACCGACGGACATTCCTGCGAATCCCTGGCCAATAGAACCGGGCCATTATTCGGGCTAGTGTTTTATCTTGCCCCAAGTGTCCAGCCATGGGATTAAAGTGAGCCGCATGGAATACAAGTTCCCTATGGCTCTTTGGGATTAACAACTGAGTTATTCATTCCTTAGTTTGAGTGTCCTGCATCACTTGGTACAATCTATCTTTAATAATAGCAAAATAGGGGAAGGTTGGTGCCACGCTTGGCTGAAGAGTTTGACCATCGATTACTCTCACTTGGTCAAACACATGCCGCAGAGTCTCATCTCGCGACTGCTCTAACGGGAAATCCCCAAAAGAGGGAGGAGGAGTGGGCTGCTCCTCACTCTGACACGGTGTTGATATAGACAGCTCTGTGACAGCTTCTCCAGTCAATGCCACACTGGGATCTTCCCATGACCTACTAGTGCAGGACCCACTACGTGTTAAATATTCCATTAGTTTTTTTTAAACCCTGGCCAATCAGTACCCAAAATCAATGAGTGGGTGCGACGAGGACTAACCGCTGCCTTTATTCTATGCATTTGGCCCTGGAATAGAATATGGACAGACATTAGAGGGTAATGGTGAACATCCCCATGCACACACAACACTTTCACCGCTTGTGCTCCCCCAGTGCCTCACCTTGCACCAGGCATTGGTGAATTGAGGTCTGATTACAACCGGAATCCACCAAAGCTTGATATGTATCCCCTTGAATACTCACCAGTATGCGATATGTTCAGGCCTGATCGGGAGCAGTTTCTGGCGTGTCGGGGATCTGGATTACAGCACCCACCTCCCTTGCGGAGCTCTGACTCTGGAGATGCTCCGATTCCCTGCCACGCCAGCACACCGGCTCAGGCTTTCCCTCTGTACTGGTGTTATGGGTGTCACTCACCTGAGGAGGAGGAGACAACACAGACGCAGAAGAGGGAGATGGGCCGGCTGGGGAGGAGCCAGCCGCCGCCTCCGTGGCAGGAGAACAGGGTGGAGAGGGGGATGAGACGGGGGAAAGAGAGAGAAGAGAAGGCGAGGGGAGATGCCTCGTTTGCCTGCCATCGGAGCTGCCTCCAGATGGTCCTCCGCCAGCTCGATGGCTCGTTCCAGCGATGCTGGATGATGGCCCTGGACCCATTCCGCCGTTCCTTCTGGAAGTTGAGAGATGAACTGTTCCAGTGCCACCAGATCGACGATCTCTTCGGCGTCGCGGACTTCTGCCCTCAGCCACCACCAGCAGGCGTCCTGGAGTTGCTGGCCGAATTCAAACAGTCAGCCGACCTCCTCCAGTGCCAGGGTCCGGAAGCACTGGCGATGTTACTCCGGGGAGCGGCTGAGCCGCTGCAGGATGGCCTTCCTCAGGTCAGCATAGACCAGTTGGCTGTCAGCAGGGAGCTGCTGTGCTGCAAGCTGCGCCTCGCCAGTCAGGAGCGGGAGGAGGCACGCCATGCGCTGCTCGAGCGGCCACCCCCATGCCTCGGCTGCTTGCTTAAAGAGAGCGAGGGACGCTTCCAGATCGTCCTGCGGTCCCATCTTCGTGAGGGTGGTGGCAGCGGTGGCCGATGGTCCTGCTGACACGAGCAGATGCCCGAACGCCTGGCGATCTTCCTGCTGGGCCAGCATCAAGGCTTTGAAGCATTACTCCTGTTCCTCTTGGAGGGTGATCAGCACTTGATGCTGGTTCTGCTGGGTAGTAGCGAGGGCAAGGATGAGCTCTTCGAATGGGGAGGACTCCCTGGGGTGGTTTCCTTCTGTGCTCCTGGGTTTCAGCACCACTGTAGCAATTCCTGATGTGGGTGGAGCACAGAAGCATGGCAGGCGAGAGTTGTTGGTCACACAAACCACTTTATTTAGCTTTTCAGCTTGCTTGCTCGCTCACTCACTCACTCTGTGGTCGGGGAGAGCTCCTTTTCTCTGCTCTCTCTCCTTTTATGCTCCCACCCTGTAACACACACACACACACACATATATATATATATATATATATATATATATATATATATATATATATATATATATATTAATTGACAGCAGGTGGAATGACTTAGCCACTTACCTTCCCCAACCCCGCCCTCCATTCACAGACTGCTGCTTGGCCATGCCCCCGCTGCCACAACAGTCTTGTGTGAAAGTTTCTTCTTAAAAGGTACCAAGACTTGGAATCCACAAGGACTAATTTATCCACTGATACATCTCTTCCTTATTTCTGAAGAGATCAGAGTCCTGCAGATGGCTATTACAAAGAGCTAATATCTAAATTAGCCAAATAATTGGCACTGTAGACTTTGTATTGATTTTAAAAGATTAAAAGTGCATCCCTAAACATTTCTGCTGTTGTGAATATGAGCACTGATTGGCTTCGTTATCCCTAGCAGGAAGGGGACATAAACTGATGCATATTATTCATAGTCTCGGTTTCATTTTTGTGGCTTAAGGCATGGTCCCTAGCTGTATATATGCAAGCTGTATATGGGGCACTCTGTCTATGAGTTTATTGCCCATCTTGCTGTTTAATGCCAGTACTGCTCATTCATTTAATAACTTAATAATAACTTTGATGTTTATAACGTGCCTATTCCATTCACATATGCTCACATGTGTACAAGAAAAAAATCAAATAAAAATAATAGATGAACAAATAAAAAGACAAAAAACAATAGTATGTCGATAAAAATACAAGCCCAATAAATATACAATATGTAGACACATAGATGGATGCTATAATCAAAGAAAAACTGTCACGCTAAAACTGTCACGGCTCTACAAATATTTAATGGAAGCCTTTTCCACATTTGAGGCACCACAGTGCAGAAAAACCTATCACCTAACGTTTTAAGGCTGTGAAATGTTGGGGTCTGAAGCAAGAGCTCATCATTGTTGGATCTTAAGCTATATTTTCCAGATGACAACTTAATATTTATGGGCTGTGTAAGATAGCCTGGTGCACATCCATGTATAGCTCTATAAGTAATTAGAAATATTTTAAAAAGATATTCTATATTTAATTGGTAACCAGTGTAGCCTAATTAATATGGGAGTGATGTGATTGAATTTAGAGATATTACATATAAGCCTGGCAGCTACATTTTGCACTCTATGTAATCTGTTAACATGATGAGCTGGGAGTCCTTAAAGGAGACTGTTGCAGTGATCTATGCAGCTAGTTGCATTCGCATTAACTAACATTTAAGCAGTCTCATAACTAAGATGTGTTTTAATGTGTTTATTATATTGGTGGTAAAAAGCTGATTTCCAGGTTTTAATAATCTGCACTCTCAATTGAGAATCAAAGCAGTAGCCCAAGTTACATAGTCAGTAGTTCAAGATATTTGGATGTCAACAAAAGAAAAGTACTTAAATTAACCTTAGCAAGTTGTTGTCTTGTACCTATTCTCATAATTTCAGTTTTATTGTCATCAAGTTTGTCTCTAAGCATCCAATCCTTGGATGTCGTTTAAACATTCCTGCATTGCTAAGAGTGCTGCTTCCTGCATCCACATTATCATCAGGTTTAAATGAGATATACAGTTGCATATCATTGGCAGAAGCATGTGAACTTGGAAGATGTTTCTTAATGATGGTGAAAAGTACACTTGAATACAGAACACATAGCAGCGGGCCAAAGCATGACCCTTGAGGTATGCTGCACTTCAGGTTAAAATATCCAGATTTTTATCCATTCAGTGACACAAACTGGGAGCGATTTACTTAGATAGGACTTGAACCACTCGATAACCTTGCCTGAAGGCAAGGCAAGGCACTCAGTAACCTTGCATTTCTATCATATACCACCCTTGAGACTGAAGTAGGTTAAAGGAGGACAGAAATGGTATTAAAAAGTGCATATCTGTTTACTAAAGCAGGACACATATGGCTAAAAGTTTGTGGATACCTGACCATCACACTCATATGTACTTGTTGATCATTTCATTTCAGATTTAGTCCCTCTTAACTGTTCTAGTAACCTCCACTCTTCTGGGAAGGCTTTCCACTAGATTTTGGAGTGAGGCTCTGGGGATTTGTGCTCATTCAGCCACAAGAGCATCAATGGGATCAAACACTGATGTTAGGTGAGAAGGATTTAGCACAGTTGGTGTTCCAGTGCATCCCAAAAGAGTTCTGTGTGGTTCAAGTCAGGGCTTTGTGCAGGACACTCAAGTTCTTCCACTCTACCCTTGGCAGACCATGTCTCCAATGGAGCTCGCTTTATTCACAAGGGGCCTAAATGTATTCCAGGAATGTCTTCACAATTCTGTGCATACGACACACCTCATTTTAAATACACTATTTGATATTTATTATAAGTGCTTGTTGTAGTGTACGTGATCAATGATGGATCACATGACCATAACATGTTTGTTGATTATAGAGGTGCTGGGAACTTGGTAAACTTCCTGGAGTGACTTTACGCTCAAGAAAATGTGTTAACTTTTTTTACACTTGATGTGAAGGAATGGCATTTCCTCAAAATCTTTACATTGTCAATATTTATCAGGCACTGAGAGAAAAAAGGACAGAAATGTATTTGAATCCATATTTTGAAAATCCCAGGTCTGATTATACACAGTAACTAACAGTGAAACCATACAAGTATCACATCTCAGAGAAGGCAATACCATTATTCTGTTTAGCAGGTAAGATCATTATAAAAGTCTTTAGAATTACAATATTGCAACATCAAATGCCATGATGAAACATGGATGACAGAAAAGACAGTATTTCTGATGTGAAAATATAATATTAGAACATCAGTCTGTGCACCCAAGGTGATTTTATTGTAGTCAATGTACATCAGTCTGTGCACCCAAGGTGATTTTATTGTAGTCAATGTGACTAGTCAGCTCAGAGCCAATTCAGTGAATTCCGAGAGAGAATGAGGGTAAGAAAAGGTAGTGGTATAGAGATGGGAGTTGGCTCTTTCCCACAGTCAGGACATTGACAAATGAATAGCGCACATTTCGCCTTGTGAGACTGTCCCACAAAATTGCTCGCTGTTACATCACTGACCCCTATATCAAAAATATCTCTGACTTCCAGCACTCTTCCTATCAATAGCATCATCGGCATCGATTTCTTCGTGAACAAACTACCACTGAGCACAACAGGGTCCCTCCAGCCATCTTTATTCCTGTATCGATCTCCTTAGAGCCATCTCGTACCCCTCTGAGCTGAAAGAATAGAAAGAACGTAGTGTGTTTTGTCAGACTAGAGAAGAAATGGTACAGGTTGCTTACAAAGTTTTTCCTTTGAAAAGAAAAAAGAAAGAAATGAAGACAGATTGTGGACAAACAGATAATGTTGTCTTAAGGCAGAACTACAAAATGGTTAAACTCAATGGAACTTAATCGGTGAAAGTAAAAATGTTATGGCTCTATCAAGCAAGACTTTTAATTGGTCTTGGGAACATGTACAAAGGCCAACAAATAAAAAATCTTTTATCTTCCACCAGTTCTGCTGAAATGGGGTGCATTACTGACCCACAGGGGGAAAATACAGACATCTGAGAAAATAATGTTTTTATTCTTCCATAAGCAGAGGAGCTCAAAGCTGTTCTGTGAGTGGTGTGAGTGATATAACCGAAGTCCCGTATTAAAATTCTAAAAATTCTCAGCAATCATTATTATACTCTGCATGGCTGGACAATTTTTTTTTCTTCCTCGTAAGACATGTCTCAGCAATTTTGCTGTTTTGTTTACATTAATTTGGCAGCCCTTCAAATCCAAGCCTATTTGGAATGCAAAATCAAATCCATTCAAAGGAATGCATGAATATGATCAGGAAACAAAGTAATAACAGGACAAGGGAATGACTAAAACACTAAAACATTAGAAGAAAAGTTTCCTTGTGGGGAACTGCAAAATGAAGCAGTTGAGATCACAACGAAGAAGCCTCTTCTGAAAATTGAACTTGTGACCTTCCAGTCACTAGCACTCAATTTTTCATCTGAAACCAAGTGTAGTAGATGAGTGAAAATATGTTTGGTGACCCATGTTTTGCACTGAAGCTATAAAGCTGACAAGTCTATATTCTCTAAAATCCATCATGTACTAATGCATTTCAAACAATTAGAATATTGTGAAAAAGTAATTTTTTTTCATAATTTAATTCAAAAAAGCAAACATTCATATTCTGTATTCATTACATGTAAAGTGAAATATTTCAAGCCTTTTTTTTTTGTTTGTTTGTTTTAGTTTTGATGATTATGGCTTGTAGCTCATGACAATCAGAAATTCAGAATGTTCATTTACACACTCCATACTTGGTTGGGTCTCTTTTTACCATGAATTACTGCACCAATGTGGCATGGCATGGAGGCAATCAGCCTGTGGCACTGCTGAGGTGTTATTGAAGCCCAGGTTGCTTTGATAGAGGCCTTCAGCTCGTCTGTATTTTTGGGTCGGGTGTTTCTCATCTTTCTCTTGACAACACCCCATAGATTCTCTCTGGTGTTCAGGTCAGGTGAGTTAGCTGACCAATCAAGCACAGTAATATCATGGTCAGCAAACCATTTGATGATAGTTTTGGCACTATGGGCAGATGGTAAGTCCTGCTGGAAAAGGAGATCAGCATCTCCATAAAGCTTGTCAGCAGATGGAAGCATGAAGTGCTCCTAAAATCTCCTGAGAGACGGCTGCGTTGACTTTGGACTTGATAAAATACAGTGGACCAAAACCAGCAGATGACATGGCACCCCAACTCATCACAGACTGCAGAAACTTTACTCTGGACTTCAAATGCCTTGGGTTCAGTGCCTCTCCACTCTTCCTCCAGACTCTAGGACCTTGATTTCCAAATGAAATGCAAAAGTTACTTTCATCTGAAAAGAGGAATTTTGGACTGAGCAGCAGTCCAGTTCTTTCTGTCCTTAGCCCAGATCAGACACTTCTCTGTTTTGGGAGTGGTTTAATGTTAAGAATGCAACAGTTATAACCCATTTCCTCAAGATGTCTGTGCGTGGTGGCTCTTGATGCACTGACACCAGCCTCACTCCACTCCTTGTGAAGCTTTCCCAAGGTCTTGAATCGACTTTTCTTGATAATCCTCTCAAGGCTGTGGTCATCCCTGTTGTTTGTGCACCTTTTCTAGCCAGCCTTTTCAGCACTGACCTTCTGTGGCTTACCCTCCTTGTGGAGGGTGTTGATGATCGTTTTCTGGACAACTGTCAAGTCAGCAGTCTTTCTCATGATTGTAGTTGCATGTACTGAACTAGACTGATAGATACACAGTATTTATACTATTTTACTCAAACTTGAATTGAAATATTCTTGTATTTTTAGATATAGTATCTTTTGAATTTTTTTTGCGCTGTAGGCCATAATTCTCAAAATGAAAATGGAAAAATGCTTGAACCATTTTAGTTTACATGTAATGAGTCTAGAATGTATTAAATTTTCACTTTCTTAAATCAAAAATATTGAACTTTTTCATGATATTCTAATTGTTTGAGATGCACTAGTATATTTTAGATCACTTATCCATCAGGTTCACAGGGGAAGCTGGAGCCAATCCCAGCTGACTTTGGGTATGAGGCGGGGTACACTACACCATGGCCATTCGAACATTTTGCCAATCTAGCTATGGCTAACAACCATTCACACTCATAGGCAATTTAGAGTAGCCAGTTGACCCAGAAGAAACCCACGCAGGCATGGGCAAAGCATGCAAACTCCACAAAAATGCCCCAGTCAACCATGAAGTTCAAACCCAGAACTTTCTTGCTGCAAGGCGACAGTGCTAACCACTGCACCACCATGCCACCCTTATCTAAAATCTTTTCCTCAAACTACATCTAGTTCTTTAATGATATAAAGTAAGCTCAAAGAGTGAGTTAGAAGCTTATAAATCCAAACCAAACCATTCTTGTGGTAAAATCCTTACCCCCCCCATACCCCCATCTATGTTAAGATGCTCCTGTTGGCAATGTTGCCAACACTTATAAATGAACCACTTACGGCACAATATTTTGAAGGAATCATTTGCCAATCTCTGAATCAATTTTCCTAGATGATTACTTATTGGCTGCAAAACTCTACAGAATAAAGTCCTTGAAAACATTTGCTATCACTATGCTGCTTTTCAATCCAGCAAGCCTGGAACTCAAAGAAACATGTCTTTTGGCTATAGATGAATTATTCATTTGGAAGGGAATAGCTGTCATTTGAAGAAGTGGGATGAGTACAGCTGACTGTATCAATCTGTGTTTGCTGCTGAGAACTAAACAATTTCAGTCTGTGATCCTGCAGTCTCTTATTTCATTTCCTCCTGATACCAGACGAAATATGCATTAATTGTGATGTTTGGTGTGTGATCGTGTTGCATTGCCTTTCTGTTATTTTATGAAATTGCTTGCAGAGGTGATAACTATGTTTTAGATATTTATGTACATACCGGTATGGGCAGCATTTCAATTGCAGCCTGCAGTAAAATGGCTGAAGCAAACATTCATCCTAAATGTAGGTATTCGCAGATTATAGAAAAACATGTTTTCCCTACTGGAGGACATTTAATTTACTAGCAACCTTATAACATGATTGAAATCTCTCTCTGCTCTCATTTTACATGTCTTACTTTATGGTAAGTGACATTGTAGCTCAGCAGTTGAAAGACTAATTTGGCAGAAAGAAAGAAAGAAACAAATAAATAAATAAATAATGTATCTCATGGAGTTTGCATGTTGTCCCCGTGTCTGTGTGGGTTTCTTCCGGGTGCTCCGGTTTCCCCCACAGTCCAAAGACATGCAGGTTAGGTTAATCGGTGGCTCTAAATTGACTGTAGGTGTGAATGTGAGTGTGAATGGTTGTTTGTCTCTGTGTCAGCCCTGCGATGACCTGGCAACTTGTTCAGGGTGTACCCTGCTTCTCGCCCATAGTCAGCTGGGATAGGCTCCAGCTTGCCTGCGACCCTGTATAGGATAAGCGGCTACAGATAATGTTTGGATGGATAGATGGATGGATGCATCTCATACAGAATTTCCCCAACTTCCTCTTCGCTATCATAGTTTTGCACTGGGGCTATGAGGCAAATGTTACTAGCAAGTAATGGGAGTTTATGACTTAAATTTCAGTAGCTTTAGTGTTGCATCATTAGCATTGATTGTTGAGTTTTGTTCATGTTTTTATATTAAATAAAGTCACACTGTTTCCTGAACCACATCACTAAGTCTGTGTGACATTGCTGACAAACTGGATGCAGTTTGAAGATGATATTACCTTGCTATATTTGCCTTATAGAAATGTAAAACTTATAACATTCACTGTAAACAGTGTAAAGCTGTAACAGAGTAACACAGTTTAACGGTGTAAAGCTGAAGAGTTGTATACTGTTAAGCTGCACCACTGCAAAGCTGTAACACTAAAGCTGTGCAATTGCACATTGTAAAGCACGGTTGTACACTGTAAAGCTGCATGGCTGTAAAGGTATAACACTGAATTTATACATTTGTGCACATTATAAAGCTTTAACACTGTAAAGATGCAATAGTGTCATGCTGCAACACTGTAAAGATCCACAATTTTAGTGTGAAACCATACCAGCTATAAAAAAAAGCTATAATGGTGTACAGTTGTACAACAGTATGCTGTAATGCAGTAACATTGTCCAGCTGTACAGTTATACAGTGTAACAATGTAACACTGTAAAGCTATAATGCTATACAACTGTTATGCTGTAACATTATAAAGCTATAACAAGGTAAGGATGTAACAGTGTAAAGTTGGAACACTGTAAAGCTTTACAGCTGTCCAGTGTTAAGCTGCAACAGTGTAAAACTAACATTTGTAAAGCTGTACACTGTAAAGCAGTAATAATATGCAACTGTACAGTGTAATGCTGTAAAAATATAAACCTGTTACATTTTAAAGATGCAACACTGAACAATATAGCTGTAACACTGTGAATCTGTACAGGTATATACTGTAAACCTATAAGGTTGCAACACTAACACTATAAAGCTGTTAGTCTGGCTAAGGCGACAAAGCTCTACGAGCTATTGGTCTGGCCAAGATATTAAGCCCAACCGTTTCCCAGAGCCCGTGGTTGACCCGCCTCCCTGAAATGCCTCAGTTTGCTACTGGTCGAAGCCAGAAAAGGCTGTGACGAAGCTTAAACCAATCACATCACTCTTTCCTCTGACGTATGCGACGCGACGGGGCTAACTGGTAGATTAAACTCTTACCGAAGCCGGTCGGGAGCAAGGCGAAAACGTCCTTCCTTTCAATAAATACCTCCAGGGCTGCTCTTTGCTCCGTTTTCAATGAGAACTTCCCGTTGAATGCTTTCAATACAGCATCTATGCGTAATAGATGTGGAAGCGTGAATGAAGCGCTTCCGGCATAGATTCTGTAAACAATCTATGGCTTCCGGTCGCAGTTCTACTACGTCAGTGCCTTGAACACGCCTCTACCCAGGGCCGTTGGAGATGCTCAAAGTTGATTGGTTCCCGATTTTTTGGGAGCTTGGAAGAGCTGTAGATAGCTTGCCTGGCCAGACTAAGCTCGCAACAGGCCCTCGTGTTGCGTCACGCTTAGGATGGGCGGGCCCAGGCTATAAAGCTGTAGCTCTAAAGCATTTAGTTTAACATGGGGCTGAAGGTTGGGCTGAAGTGCCCTTGAGCAAGACACCTAACCCTCAACTGCTCCCTGGGCGCTGTAGCATAGCTGCCCACTACTCTGTGTACGTGTGTGTGTGTGCTTTTTGCTCACTTTGTGTGTGCGCATGTGTGTGTTCACTGCTTCAGATGGGTTAAATGCAGAGGAGGAATTTCACTGTGCTCGAGTGTATGTGTGATAAATAAAGATTTCTTGTTCTTGTTGTTCTGTACAGGTATACATTGTAAAGTTCGATCACTGTAACATTATAAGGATGTAAACCAGTAATACTATAATGCTGTTACACTGTAATGTTGTAACCTTATGGAATGGTCATCTTGGACAACTTTATTGACCAGATTCTTTGATGCAGTTTTGTATCATTTACAGCAGGAGTCACCAAACTTTTTTCTCTGGGGGCCACATTGTCGTTCCTGACTGTGATGGGGGCCGGGGTCGGGTCAGCTATATCACATAGAATTGTATGACCCAGACAAATATGACCACCAGCAGGCCTCATTGTGTAGTAGAGATTACTAGCCTGGCACGGCCATCCCCACTACTATATCCATACTACTATATCAACACTTGATTCCTGGCAAATATTTGTTTATCTTTACTAGTGGTTTGCAAAAGTAGTAATCGAGTCTTCACACTTTGTTTTAATTTGAAATACCACTGATATTCCATTTATTTATTTTCTAATAAAAATAATATCAAAGCTGTCAAGGTAAGAAACATCTGCCTATTTGAGATGATTGACACTGGCAAAGGTGAGTGGAAAATTATAAATTGTAGGTAGGCCTGTTGATATTATTAATAATATAAATAATTGTATGCAGCACTTAATAAAGGTCAAATAAATAGGCCTATAAAATAAATACATTTAAAAAACAGTGAAATTATAATAATATGAGCAATAGATCAATAGATCACAGCAGTTGTGGTGTGTCCTGCACGTCATTGCTCTCATCCATGGCCAAAGCAAAAAAACTCGAATTCTGATGCTTTCTCATTCAGCTGGTCATACACGTTGTCCCCCAAATCTTTGGTTCGCCTGGTCATAGTAGGTGCGGAGAGACTCACCGCGTCGAGCGCATCCTTCTTGTCAGGACACACCTCCTCGGCCACAGCAAGCATGCAACTTTAACAAAGTCCCCATCAGTAAACGGCTTTCCATGGGTAGCTAGTAGGTGAGCTACCTTATAGCTAGCTCGGACAGCAGCCTGGTTGATCTGGGTTTGGGGAAGGAATACATTCTGTTGTGCAGCCAGTCCGCATTTCATCCTCCGAATCCTGTCTTCTCTTGTTTGCCCTCGCAAACTAGCATACTCTTTGTGGCGGGTTTCATAGTGACGACGCAGATTATATTCTTTGAAAACTGGCACACTTTCTTTACATACAAGATAAACTGCACGGTCCTTACACTGAACGAAAAAATAATCGGTGGTCCACTGTTCTTTAAAAACTCTGCACTCACCGTCAGCTTTTCGCTTACCGCTAGCCATTTTGCTGTCCTGAACACTGACAGTTCTCTGCGCGTGCGCTGCCTGTCACTGCTTGATCACGAGCATATGACGAAAATTCGGAAAATATGAATAGTTCATTTTATAAGTAAATATCAATTTTAATTGATAAAATCAACAAAATACAAGATGCAGACATGTTATTATTTGCCAAAAAGCAATTTAAAAAAATAGGCCATGACCACTTTTGGGGATTGCCTCATAGGGCCGGTTCAAGTGATGGGGGGCAGAGGGGCTGGGGGGCCGGTCAAAAGGGGGTGGCGGGCCGGATCTGGCCCGCGGGCCGTAGTTTGGTGACCCCTGATTTACAGTAAGATTTCAATCTCATAGCTCATACAGAAAAATTAGGAAAAGCTCATGCCAAGCACCTCTTGGCTGATTAACATTATTTGGTGGTCGGGGTTAATTTATTTTGATGTTTCCTTGAGAGTTCTGCGCTAGTGACCAGGTCAGAGTCAAAGACTGCAAGTGCATTTGTAATGTTCATTTGCTGAGTTTGTGTTAAGATTGAATTCTCTTCCAAATACAAGGTGTTTTGTATAACAGACTCGCCTATTGTACAATTACATTAGTTGGGTTAGGGTGTATTCAATCCATTTCAAAGACGTGCTTTGTAATTTAGTGTTTTTTTTTTTTAACATTATACTAGAGGAAGTGAAAATGCTATTCTGAAAACAGAAGATAGACCTATCTCTCAGTGTCACATCCCCACCCCGTGTGTCTATCAGAGGCTCAATCTCAACTCCTAACCCATAGTGTTTGTCAACTAGTTCTGTTCAGAGTTGACAAAAGTTCTCCATTTTAAAAAGTGTCTCAGTTCACAAACTCTTTTTTTTTTTACAGTAGTAGATGATTATTTGATGTATAGATTTTATAGTTTTTCAGACATTTCTACTTTGAAAGTATTGTGTCAAAATCCTTTGTGTCTCATTCACTGTGCCATTTACTGCCCTCTACATGCAATAGGTGAATGCCTCTCCCTTTATTACACAAAGCCATTTTGCCTTTTGTGTTGATATCCAGTCTGAAGAAGAAACAGTCGAGAGAGAAATGTTAAAGTGTGATGCAAAACTAAGAATTTATCTCATCTCATTATCTCTAGCTGCTTTATCCTGTTCTACAGGGTCGCAGGTAAGCTGGAGCCTATCCCAGCTGACTACGGGCGAAAGGCGGGGTACACCCTGGACAAGTCACCAGGTCATCACAGGGCTGACACATAGACACAGACAACCATTCACACCTACGGTCAATTTAGAGTCACCAGTTAACCTAACCTGCATGTCTTTGGACTGTGGGGGAAACCGGAGCACCCGGAGGAAACCCACACGGACACGGGGAGAACATGCAAACTCTACACGGAAAGGCCCTTGCCAGCCACGGGGCTCGAACCCGGACCTTCTTGCTGTGAGGCGACAGCGCTAACCACTACACCACCGTGCCGCCCTACTAAGAATTTATGATAATAATAATAAGTGTTGCCAGGCAAAACAAACCTCACCCGGTAGCACTTATGATGAATATGAGGGAAGAACTGTGGGGGTTTCCTTTGGGTGCTCCGGTTTCTCCCACAGTCCAAAGACATGCAGGTTAGGTTAATTGGTGGCTCTAAATTGACCATAGGTGTGAATGTGAATGGTTGTTTGTCTCCGTGTCAGCCCTGTGATGACCTGGCGACTTGTCCAGGGTGTACCCTGCCTCTCGCCTATAGTCAGCTGGGATAGGTTCCAGCTTGCCTGCGACCCTGTAGAACAGGATAAGCAGCCACAGTTAATGGATGGATGATAATAATAATTTCAGTTTATATAGCGCCTTTCTCACACCCAAGGTCACTTTACAATTGGGGGGGGGGGGGGGAAGAGTCCACCAAAAAGATGGTCAGGATGTAATTCCAATGGCGTAGCTACCCACAGTCCCACCAAAAGGTGCATGAAAATAAATCCCACACTGCCTGCACAGCCGCTGCGACGCTGCCAGGCAATACCATGCCATGGATCCACAAAGTTAGCACAGAAGCCCTGCCACACGGAGTGCTATCACCTGCACAGCCACCATGATGCCACTGGGCAACATTGCTTGGAACACCGCACCAAGCACAGAAGCACTGCCACACAGAGTGCTGGACAACCCTGATGTCGAAAAGAGTAACGAGCTCACTGCAGTCCATAGCGAAGAGCACAGGCATCACCCACAGTGGACCAAGGCCTGAAAGGAACCGACGCCCACAACTGGCAGACAAAACATTAAAAAACAAACAAACAAACAAACATCAAACCTTACAAACACAAAAAGAAACAAAGGGAGGGAAAATAAGAAAAATAAAATGCTTTGGTGAGAAGCGGCAGCCAAAATGCTCAGTGTACTCTCAACCAGACATCACTCTTTATGACATCATTCAGTCTTGTATTTTGAGGAAAACTATTTAAATGGCCTATAAAATGACCTATGAATAAAGCAGTAATGCTAAGTCAAGTGTTAAGTAGAGTAAATGTAATTATATGGTCATTTTTGTCATATAGGATCTTACCTACTGTATATATCTGAAGAAAATGTTGAAATTTTGTTTCAATTTCACTGCCTTTCTGACTTTTCTGTCTTTACAAAAGACTTAACTGTTAGCCTCAGTCACACAGTAGTTTATACTTGGTGTCCATATTTACTGACGCCACCTTTGTTGGAGGAGTTTATGTTTTTGCCTCTGTTTGTTTGTATATTTTTCCAATGTAACTAAAAAAAATAGTAAACCGATTTTGATGAAATATTAAGAAAAGGTGAGCCATGGGTCAAGGAACAATTGGAGAGTGTTGCAGTCCAGCTCATTTCAGACTGCAACATAAAAAGGGACATGACAACAAGATTAAAGCAAATTATAATTTATTAAAAATTATACCAAAAACAATAAAGATATTCAGCAATGTCTAGGGGAATGTGGGTGCAATGTAGCAGTCAGTATCAGCATGTTAGCAGATGTAAAGACAGACAAAAAAAAGTAGAAAGAGTATGAGATAGAATAATGAGAGAGAGCAGTGCCAGGAGGAAAAATCAAAAGGTGCCTACATGAATGAAGAAAAAGTACCTAACGAGAGAGAGAAGAGAACCCCTTTTATAACCCTGCCCCAAACACAGGTGTGCACAATAATGACATTAGCCTAACCAGGCCTAGCTCTGCCCATGCACTGACACACCAGGACCTGAAGGGGGCACAGGGGGTCGTCACACCTCCCTCCCTAAAAAGAGGTTTGGTAAAAAACCTCAATACAAATAAAGAACACAAAAAAAGGCCACCTGGGTTCCTTACACGAACACTATATCCATTCAAAATCCTGGGCCCTCGGACTAAGGACAGACTTATAGGAACAAAAACCCATACTTAAGAAAACTAACCTTAAGAAAAAAAAAACACAAACTCGAGACAATGCATCAGCGACAATGTTATTCTTGCCTCTGATGTGTTGTACCCTCAGAGGATATTGTTGAAGCAATAAACTCCAACGCATAATACGTTGATTCTGATTCCGCATACGATCGATAAAGACCAAAGGGTTATGATCAGTGTAAATGTCTATGGGACTGGATGATGAGCCCAAATAGACCTCAAAATATTGAATAGCGAGGATTAAGGCTAGCGCTTCTCTTTCCACTGTAGAATAGGCTCAGTGATGGCAATTAAATTTCTTGGAAAAATAACACACAGGGTGCTCCACACCATCCGAGCCCAACTGCAAAAGAACAGCACCAGCACCACTCTCACTGGTGTCAACTGCAACACTAAAGACACAATCAAAGTTTGGGGCAGACAGTACAGGGGCTGTAGCAAGCAATGCCTTAACATGGTCAAAGGCTTCTTGACACTTCACAGACCACTCAAGCTGAACTTTAGGGCTAAGAAGGTTGGTTAGGGGCGCGACTACAGTGGCAAAGTTTTTACAAAAAGCCCTGTAGTAGAGCTCTCGGCGGGTTCCAGGCACAGGATAATTGCAGATGGCTTCAATCTTAGCTCCTACAAGTCGAACCTGTCCACCTCCCACTACCTTACCATGGTATGTCACACTAGCCTTTCCAAACTTACATTTAGCAAGATTTATGGTAAGGTTAGCTTCAGCGGGACGAGTGAAGAGTTCTTTAATCTGGTCTAAGTGGTCAGCCCAGGTGGCGCTGTACAAGACCACATCGTCAAGGTAGGCGTCACAACCATGCATGCCTGCCAAGACCCTATTAACAAGCCTCTGAAAGGTGGTGGGAGCATTTCTGACCCTAAATGGCATTACTTGGTACTGCAGGAAGTCATCAGGTGTTACAAAAGCAGACAACTCTTTAGCCCTAGCTGTTAAAGGGACCTGCTAGTAACCTTTAAGAAGATCAAATTTGCTCACAAAATTTGCCGACCCAACACGATCCACACAATCATCGCACCATGGCAACGGGTAACAGTCCGGTTTTTTGACCGAGTTAAGTTTTCTGTAGTCAGTGCAAAAGTGATAAGTCCCATCTGGTTTGTTCACCAGCAGACAGGGGGAGCTCCATGCACTAAAACTAGGTTCTGCAAGACCATGGGCTAACAGATAATCAACCTCCTTTCGCAACAATTCCCTCTTCCTAGGATTGACACGATACGCATGCTGTTTCATAGGCAGGGCCCCACCAATGTCAATATCATGCTCAATCACTGATGTACGAGTAGGAACGTCAGGAAAAAGAGAAGGGAAGGAATGGATTAGCCCAATGATGTCAGCTTTCTCCAAGTCAGACAAGTGAGACAGATGTAACAGGAACTCTGCCAAGTACTCTGAATTCCTGAGGCAACCCTCCACAATTGCCTGTGATGGACACTTCACCCCCTCATCTAGCTCCTCACTGACAAAACCCAGACACCCATCATCACTATTCATGGTGGACAAGGCAACATCAGGCACAATAGTGCCCTCTGCAGGCAAAGAGGCAATCAAGCCAACAGGTGTAGGCAGCTCAGACACGACATAAGGTTTTAAAAGATTAATATGACAAACCTGAACCTTTATACGCCTGTCAGGAGTGCTGAGTAAATAATTGTAATCAGGCAAACATTTAACAACCTCATATGGACCACAAAATTTAGCCTGGAAAGGACTGCAAAAGAGGCAACAACGCTAAAACTTGCTTACCAGGCTTAAAGCTGCGGTGTTCAGCTTTGCGATTAAAAAGACTCTGCATCTTTGACTGGGCCTTGTCCAGCTTGCGTTTAGCAACAGCCCTAGCTTCATAAAGACGATAGCGGAATCCACTAACATAGTCCAACACATTAACTGGTGCCTCAGCTGCAGTGCACCGCTCATCAGCCAAGACAGCGGTCAGCCCTCTCACAGAATGCCCAAAAACTAGCTCATTAGGGCTAAAGCCCATGCTCTCCTGAACAACTTCCCTAATTGCTAGGAGTAGCCAGGGGAGACCCTCCTCCCAATCAGACCCAAGTTCCACACAATAAGAACACAAGAGAGACTTTAGAGTCTGATGAAAGCGTTCAAGGGCACCCTGACTTTGTGGATGATAAACACTTGAGATGTTATGTTGGGCTTTCAGTTGTCGCAATGCCCTAGAGAACTGCTTGGACATGAAATTAGACCCTTGGTCACTCTGAATGACCTTAGGTATACCAAAGATGGACATAAAGCTAATAAGAGCCTTCAACACAGACTTAGCAGTGATGGACCTAAGTGGATACGCTACCGGATAGTGTGTAGACTGACACATCACCGTTAACAGAAAGCTATGCTCAGCCTTCGAGCAAGGCAGTGGACCCACACAGTCAACAATAAGGTGTTCAAATGGATTTGGCATAGCAGGAATTGGCTGTAAAGGGGCAACAGGAATCTTTTGATTAGGCTTGCCAGTTAGTTGGCACACATGGTATGATCTTACATAAGAGGAAACATCTCTCTTTAACCTAGGCCAAAAGAAATGCTGGACAATCCTGTCATATGTCTTCCGTACCCCAGTATGTCCCGCTACTCCATTGTGAGCTAGCTCCATAACAGCCTTCCGAAACTTACAGGGAACCACAACCTGCAACACAGTGTTAGAAAAGTTGTCCTGCTAGTACACCCACTGTCTACACAGCAAGCCATCTTGCATAAAATAACAGGATATGTCCTCATCCGGTTTGTCTTTACACAAGGCCAAAGCCAACAGAAGTTCAAGTGTATAATCAGCTGACTGTTCCTGTATCAGTTCTTCATGAGAGACATTGAACAGATCAGACAAAGAACAGACATCAAACTTACCAGAGTTTAACAATGTGGGTGCGGACCCACCTTTCACCATTTCGACAGGAGGGACTACTTCCATAGACTCAGCTTCCCTATCTGAGTCTTCATCACCCCCTACAGAACCATCAGAGTTAGCATTAGCAGTCTTTAGCTCCTCTACAAGTGACTGTGAGGAACTACCGCCTGCAACCGCAGGTTGAACAAGGAAAGTATCACTTAATGGCACAAAGTCTGGGCCAGTACCACGTGCAGCCATGGCACGCATCATAGCACATGCTGAAAACACATCAGGATATCGGCGTGAGCAGAGATCTGACCTTCGTGGTGGTTCAGGCACAGGCCCGATGATAGGTGGTGATACCACATTCGAGTTAACCCAGACCCTAGCCCCAGCTAAATCATTGCCTAGAATAAGGGAAACCCCTGGTATTGGGAGAGATGGATGTACTCCAACCACAACATCAGCAGTGATCAGCTCAGATACTAGGTGGACCTGATGTAGGGGCATCAACACGGGCGTCATTTCAAAGCCTCTGACAACCACCTGAGTTCCAGTGGCCGTATTCTCTGAAAGTGGCAAAACCCCAGACAGTAAAAATGACTGAGCAGCCCCGGTGTCCCTGAGTATACAGACAGGAACACTAACAGGTGACTGGCCAGACAGGGAGACAAAACCATTTGTAATAAAAGGAGTGTAATCAGCATCACCCCCGTCTTCACACACTTTAGGAGTCACCACAAACCCCTTACTCTTCCCAACATCATGCAAGAGGAATGGCCCAATGCCACAAGATGTTATCAGGCCTGAAGGCTTTGGGTTGTTACCCTTTTTAATAAGAGCCAGACAATCAGACATCTTATGGCCTGCCTTGTTACAATAAAAGCATGTTACCTCTTCTTTACTAGCAGGGGGACAGCTGGAAAAAAAAACAGAGGGAGAGGGCTGCGGAGCATTATCCACCACCACCAGGTTGTTTGTTCCTAGGGGGAACCTTAACCCTACCCTGATAACTAGGCCAGTGGCCAGCAGAAATGCATTTATGTGTTAAAACATATTTGTCCGCCAGAACAGCAGCCTCGTCCAACTTTTGCGCCTCCTGCTCTTTAAGATAAACAGCAACAGACTCAGGGAAACCGTTCATGAAATTTTCTAAAAGGACAAGCTGTCTTAAGTCCTCCTTGGACTCTACCCGCTGTGTGCTGCACCACCTGTCAAACAGGCATTCTTTTTCATGTGCAAATTGCACAAACGTCTGCTGCTCTGGCTTCCTAGCATTTCTGAACCTCTGATGGTAGGCCTCAGGGACAAGCTCATAGGCATGCAAAATGGTGGTTTTCACCTTATACTGCCTAGGCTGCCAAAGCTGAAAACACTTCCCGCGCCTTCTCCGTCAAAACACACTTGAAGTAGGAGAGACCATACATCTTTGGGCCAGTTCAGGGTTGTGACAACTCTTTCAAAGTGGCTAAAATACTTGTCCACATCCTTCTCTGAGAAGGATGGGACAAGACGGATGTTTTTACAAACATCAAACTGCAGTGGCGGGGAAATAAGAGGAGAGGCTGTTGGTGAAGGCTGGTGCTGTTTCACCTTCAATTCAAGCTTTTTCATGGCCAGCGCATGATCACGCTCACGATTGCGCTCGTCGCGCTCCATACGCTGGAGCTATAACTGTTGCTCGAGTTTGAGGAGCTCCAACTCCAACTCCTTCTCCCGTAATGCCCTTGCCTCTCTCTCACCCTTCAGTTTCTCCACCTGCAGCTGCTTGTCTGCATCCACTGATGAAGCAACCACTGCTGGTGAAGCTGCTGCTAACCCCACTGTTTCAACTGTTTGCTCTGGGGAGTTACCTTTTTGTTCGGCTGACTCATCTTCCTTCAATATGCCTCTCAATTAGCTGATTTCTAACTGCTAAAAACAATGTCTCCTTTAACTTCTTTTCCTGAGTAGTGATAATCAGCTCGTAATGCTCAGCCACAGCCCAAAGCTGATATTTAGTTAGAGCTGATGATAACTTTACGGAGGGCTTTGTGATAAAATCTTCAGGAGACACCATGACTAAAGAAATGCTAACTCCAGGAAAGCACTCAGCAACCCTAACAACACCAGATCGCAGCACAGCTGCTAAGCTACCTAAGAGGCTATACTATGCCCCATAGGCACAGTATCCCAGGCCTAATGCCAATATGAGGCTGTGTAATCAGAACCTACAACAAGAGGCACACAAACAACAAAAAGGGGGAATCTCACTGGCTACAAAATACTCACTTCTCCACACACAGCAGAAAGGTTACAAACAAGCACTATCGCTACATGTAATGACCCACCAGGCCTACATTCAAATAGACTCCTGCAATAGCTCACCTACTGCCCAAATCACACAAGCATTATGGCTACACAAGCACAGATTACGTTTGCAACTCACACTCATTTAACAGGCTAAGTTAATTTTACTACAAGCAAACAACAAACGGAGACCTTACCTCCTCCAAACAGTAACTTCACATAGCCTACGCGTCCGCTTGCATAACCCAAAACCAAAGGAGATAGGCTACACAAATAATGAATGCCAATCAATCTATAAATAGATCACGAACGTTCACAAATCAAAGCGGCATAGCCTACCGCTACACATTAACAAGTGAACGCGAACAACACAAGCTAACATTAACAATACTGACAACATGCATTCACTTGCTGAGTCCTGCAAGCACGGGCCAAAATACTCCACGTGCATCCGAGTGAAACTGCAGATGATCATCGAAATCCTTGAGATACAGTCTTCTGGTGTCCTGACTAATACCCCAAAACAACTAACTTGCGCCTCGCTAGTCTTCTGGGGCCTGCCAACCACAGGGCAGCTGGTTAACGCGAAACTCGCTACAGCCAAAATAACAAAGCTGTACAAAGCATGCCCCTGACAGGAATGTAAAACTCCAGATCAGGATTACCCCTTAAAACAAAAAACTAAAATAACAAAACAAAACAACAAACAGTGCTTCGAAGGAGAGGCAGAGCCTAGCTGAAGCACTCTTCCTGAACCAGAGACAGATGAGCTAATTAGCAATGTAATCAAAGACATTCTCACCTGGATGCACATGCAAGTCTATGATCCTGTTGCAACACCTGCTAGGATCCCGGATGAGCCCCCAATTATGTTATGGCCCGGCTCGTTTCAGACCGCAACATAAAAGGGACACAGCAACAAGATTAAAGCAAATTATAATTTATTAAAAGTTATAGATTAGATTAGATTAGATTAGATTAGATTAGATTAGATTAGATTAGATTAGATTCACTTTATTCATCCCACATCGGGGAAATTCACGTGTTACAGTAGCAAGAAAATGTCAAACAGATAACAAATAAAACTGAAATAAAAATTAGACAAACGAAGGATTAAATAGAGGGCTATTTGCATTATCTACCATGAAAAAGTATAGAAAAATTGCCTTATTGAGAGGCTCGGAAAAATTGCACATTACAGGTAGACAGAGGTATAAATTATAAAGAGGTTTAAATTTACAGAGGTATAAATTATATATATAAAGTATGCATAAAAATAGTTTAGGGCTTAAGGGCCTATATTAATTGCACATAATAATTGCATCGATGAGAGATGGCAGAGGTAGTAGTGGTGAAGTAGTGCAAATATAATGACAAACAGGTTATTGGTGCTACGTTACAAGTTGTGGGTGTTATACAGTCTGACAGCAGTAGGTATGAATGACCTGCAGTACCTCTCCTTCTTACACCATGGGTGTAGCAGTCTACTACTAAACGAGCTGCTTAAAGCCCCCACAGCCTCATGTAGGGGGTGAGAGGAGTTATCCATGATTGAGGTCAGCTTGGCTAACATCCTCCTCTCACCCACCACCTCAATGGAGTCCAGAGGACAGTCCAAGACTGAGCCAGCCCTTCTGACCAGTTTATTAAGTTTCTTCCTGTCCCTCTCTGAACTTCCACAGCCCCAGCAGACCACAGCGTAGAAAATCGCTGATGCTACCACAGAGTCATAAAAAGTCCTAAGCAGTGTCCTGACACACCAAAAGACCTCAGTCTTCTCAAGAGGTGGAGACGACTTTGGCCCTTCTTGTACAGGACATCTGTGTTGTTAGTCCAGTCCAGTTTGTTGTTGAGGTGAACACCCAGGTATTTGTACTCCTCCACGATCTCAATGTCCAAACCCTGGATGCTCACTGGTGCAATTTGAGGAACCGTCCTTCTGAAATCGATCACCACCTCCTTTGTCTTGCTGGCGTTGATGCGCAGGTGGTTCAGTTCGCACCAGGCTACAAAGTTGGTCTCTGTACTCCAGATCGTCCCCCTCTGACACATGTCCAACGATGGCTGTATCATCTGAGAACTTCTAGAGGTGTCAGCTGTCCGTGTTGTAGCTGAAGTCAGATGTGTAAAGTGTAAAGAGGAAAGGAGAGAACACTGTACCCTGTGGAGCCCCTGTGCTGCAGACTACCACATCAGACACACAGTCGCGGAGCCTCACATACTGCGGTCTGTTAATGAGGTAGTCGATGATCCATGCAGCCAGGTGGCAGTCGACACCAGCTCCCTCCAGCTTCCCCCTAAGCAGTGATGGCTGGATTGTGTTGAAAGCACTGGAGAAGTCAAAGAACATGATTCTCACAGTGCTCCCAGTGCCCTCCAGGTGCAAAAGTGACCGGTGTAGCAGGTAAATGACAGCATCATCCACACCAATGTCCGGTCGATATGCAAACTGCAGGGGGTCCATCTCGCTGTTCACCAGGTGTCGGAGGTGGGAGAGAACGATCCTCTCCATGATCTTCATTAGGTGAGACGTTAAAGCTACTGGCCGAAAGTGGTTGAGCTCCCTGGGGTGCGCAGTCTTGGGAACTGGAACCACACATGATGTTTTCCACAGAAGTGGAACTTTCTCCAGACTGAGGCTCAGGTTGAAAATGTACAGAAGAATCCCACAGAGCTGATCTGCACAGTCCTTAAGCAGTCTGGAGTTGATACCATCAGGGCCAGCAGCTTTCCTTGTCTTGATCTTCCTCAGCTCCTTCAACACCTGATCAGCTGTTATGGAGAGGCAAGGGGGGTAGCCAAGGTGTGAGTCCTGTAGAGTGAGGTCGGGGGTGGAGTGTGTGGATTGGTCTGGCAGGTATCGGAGGGGGGTGACGTGGTGTGAGGAGGGAGCTGTTGGTGTCAGAGGTATTATGAGGGGAGAGGGGGGTGGTGGAGTGATATCACAGACCGGTCAGGACTATGGTGAGTGGGGGAGGGTGGGGTGGCACAGTCAAATCTGTTGAAAAAGAGATTCAACTCATTTGCCCAGTCTTGGCCCCCAGATACAGGGCCCCTCCCACTGTCCTTTGTGTGGCCAGAGATGGTTTTCAGGCCTCTCCATACCTCTCCGGTGTTGCTCCCCTTGAGGTGCTCCTCCAGCTTCCTCCTGTAGCTGTCCTTGGCTCTCCTTATCCCCCTCTTCAGCTCCTTCTGCACTCTCGTCATCTCCTCCTTGTTGCCAGATTTAAAAACCCTCTTCTTCTCGTTTAATAGGGCTTTTAGTTTGGAGGTCACCCAGGGTTTATTGTTGGGAAAACACCGTACCTTCCTGATTGGCACACTGTTTTCAACACAGAAATTAATGTAATCCGTGATGCAGGTTGTCAGGCTATCAATGTCATTCCTGTGAGGTTCACACAAGACATCCCAGTCCGTGGTGTCAAAGCAGTCCCTCAGTGCCATACTGGTCTCCTCAGACCAGCTCCTTACATACCTCTTGGTGGGTGGTTGTTTATTTACCATAGGTATGTATGTAGGGGACAAGTGAACCAGATTGTGGTCAGAACGGCCCAGTGGGGGGAGGGGTGATGAGCTATATGCATCCTTGGTGTTCACATACATTAAATCCAAAGTTCTCTTGTCTCTGGTGTAGCATTTCACATACTGAGTTAAGGTTGGGAGAGTGGAGGACAGGGAAGCATGATTGAAGTCACCGGAGATTAGTAGCAGGGACTGGGGGTGCAATGTCTGAAGCTTTGGCACTGTAGTGTGTAAGAGCTCACAGGCTGCAGCAGCATCGGCTGCTGGGGGGATATACACAGTTATCGCAATAACGTGCGAGAATTCCCTCGGGAGGTAATATGGCCGAATGCTAACCGCTAACAGTTCAATGTTTTTACTGCAATACTGCTCCTTTACCCTGATGTGCCCCGGGTTACACCATCTGTCATTCACAAACATATACCCCCTCCTTTCCTCTTACCGCTCTCCTTGGCTTTCCTGTCTGCTCTCACGAGTTGAAATCCGTCCAGAGTGACGTGTGAGTCAGGTGAGAGTTCATTCAGCCAAGTCTCTGTGAAGCACATAAGGCTACACTCCCGGTACTCCCTCTGCAGCCTGGTTAGCGCCGTTAGCTCATCCATCTTATTAGGAAGAGATCTTACGTTTCCCATGATGACAGACAGTATACATGGTTTATACTGTCTTTTATTCTCCCGGCACTTCATTCCAGCTCTGCATCCCCTTCTCCTTCTCCTTAATTCCACGGGGATCACCGGTCTTTCCACGGGGAGTACCTTGGTGTTGCGCAGTGCTAACAGCTGCTCCCGAGTGTAAACAATGGAGCCGTGACTAAAAGGGTCCGCTGATGCCGATTTAACTAGCCCCATAAAGAAAAAGAGAAAAATACAAATGCACAGTCTCACGAGTAGTACATCCCGAGGTGCACACTTCCGACTGAGACTAGTGCAGAAAGAAACATGAAAAAAGTACAAACACATACCAAAACACATAAACACGCTCGGAGCTACTGTAACTAGCTGCCACTCTTGCGGCGCCATCTTGAATAAAAATTAAACAAAAAAAAAAAGATATTCAGCAATGTCTAGGGGAATGTGGGTGTGTAAATGGCGTGATGTGGATGCAATGTGGCAGTCAGTATCAGCATGTTAGCAGATGTAAAGACAGACAAAAAAAGTAGAAAGAGTATGAGATAGAATAATAAGGAGAGAGAGAGGTGCCAGTGCCAGGAGGAAAAATCAAAAGGTGCCTACATGAATGAAGAAAAAGTGCCTAACGAGAGAGAGAAGAGAACCCCTTTTATAACCTCACCCCAAACACAGGCGTGCACAATAATGACATTAGCCTAACCAGGCCTAGCTCTGCCTGTGCACTGACACGCCGGGACCTGAAGGGGGCACAGGGGGTCATCACAAGAGTTTGGTTCCAAAACTTGATAAATGCCATTTTCAAAAAAATCAGGTTCCCACCAAAAGAACTTTGGCATTTGATTGATATTCAAAGTTACATATTCAATTTCACGCAAAATGTGATATCCACCATGTTTCTTTGCATTGTATATCCATCCATCCATTTATCTGTAGCTGCTTATCCTGTACGGGGTCACAGGCAAGCTGGAGCCTGTCCCAGCTGACTATGGGCAAGAGGCGGGGTACACCCTGGACAAGTTGCCAGGTCATCGCAGGGCTAACACAGAGAGACAAACAACCATTCACACTCACATCTACGGTTAATTTAGAACTACCAATTAGCCTAACCTGTGTGTCTTTGGACTGTGGGGGAAACCGGAGCACCCGGAGGAAACCCACGCAGACACAGGGAGAACATGCAAACTCTACACAGAAAGTTTGGAGTTTGCACATCCTGGGTTCGAGCCTAGCAGCTGATGAGGGCCTGCTGGGCTTGAACCCAGGACCTTCTTGCTGTGAGGCGACAGTACTAACCACTACACCACCGTGCTACCCACTGTATATCTTTCCAAACCATGACAAATGCCACTACTGATTTTCAGCAGAACCTGATATCTCTGCTCGACTATTCAAAGACGTAAACAGTAAAAAGGCCCATTGTGCCTGCCTTTTCAGATCACCCTGAGAATGAGCTTTCACTTAATGGCTCCAGTGAATAACAATTCATCCAGTGTTTTTTTGCACAAGAATTTTGTGTGTGTGTGTGTGTGTGTGTGTGTGTGTGTGTGTGTGTGTGTGTTGTCCAAACTTCTAAATTGATTGTTCAGAATAAAGAGTTCGTGTCTTTTTTTTTTTAACAAAAAAGTTTCCATTTAAACATCTGACTGGGTCTATTAACATTCCTCAGAGCTTTGTGTGTAAAATACATTGGGGCTTGTAGATGACAAGATGAATATAGTTTGGGTAAATCTGTGGTCCAGTATAAGAGATGGTCCAAGTTCAGAGGCTGTCGTGTGTAGATCAACACACAATCATTTTTATTGATGGATTTTGGGGGAAAAACGTGTCATGGATATATTGCATTTGGGGGAAAAACTCTGTTTTTTAAATAGAATTTTAAAAATAAATCTTGCTTTGCATTTGTAATGTTATTACAACCACATACTGTTATACTCAAGTTTCAAACAGAAAATAGTGGTTTTCATGCTACCATTTTTTTGAAAAGAAAATAAATTTTTTCTCAAGTGTTTTTCTCAGCTACAGTGGACTTGCAGCCTTTTGGAACCAAACTCTTCAATTAATTAGATTTTGATGCAAATCCGGATATGTATGCGGATCCAGGATTTTTTTTTTTTTTTTTGTCTCAATTGGATTGAGGTCTGGACTTTGATTAGGCCATTCCAAGACATTTAAATGTTTCCCTTTAAACCACTCCATTGTAGCTTTAGCAGTATGTTTAGGGTCATTGTCCTGCTGGAACGTGAACCTTCATCCCAGTCTCAAACCTCTGGCTGACTCAAACAGGTTTTCCTCCAGAATTGTCCTGTATTTTGTGCCATCCATCTTTCCTTCAGTCCTGACCAGCTTTCCTGTCCCTGCAGATGAAAAATATCCCCACAGCATGATGCTGCCACCACCATGCTTCACTGTAGGGATGGTGCTCTCAGGGTGTTAGGTTTGCGCCACACATAGCGTTTCCCATGATGGTCAAAACGTTCAATTTTAGTCTCATCTGACCAGAGAATCTTCTTCCATGTATTTGGGGAGTTTGCCACATGCTGTTGGGCAAACTCCAAATTAGGGCTGGGCGATATGGAGAAAAAAAAAATCTCGATATACGATATATATCTCGATATCTATGCAGGAAAAACAACCCCCAAAAAACAGACACACCAAATTCAGCAAGGTGGTTTTTTTATTGAAGTGCAAACAGGTAGGCAGCCAAGTGCCTAGAGGTAGACAGGTACTAGTAACAAAGTGCTTGTGCACCATTTTTAACATGAATTATCAAACCAAGGAAGTAGTGTATTGCCTTATTTTAATTACAAACATAAAACCTAAGGGTAGGCAGTTCTTATAAAGTGCATCTTAAACATTTAAGATTAAAAAAAAAACCTAATTTCATAAATAATAATTTGACTTATAGAAATAATACATACTGCCTTCCTTTTCCTTAAAAACAAAACTCAAACTCATCTCACTGCATTAACTCTCAGCCTGGCACACTCCTCGTACAAAAGTTTGTGGCGTACCTGTAAATGGTTGAACAGGTTCGTGGTGCTCGACGCTTTGGTTGCCACCAATTTCTTGCATTCCCGGCAGTAGACCTCTTTCTGTTGTTCGTCCGACGGTTTAAAACCAAAATATCTCCATATAATGGAGCCATTTGTCCTTTTTTTTTGGTACGAGTTCTGCCGCCTCCGGGCTTTCTGTGGGCGCCGCCATGTTGAATGAGTTAACATGCCGCCTACACGCGAGGGGAGGGGGTACAAATGCAAGAAGGAGGCGGGGCCGGCAGCACCATAGCACAGTGAAGGAAATTAAGCACAGTGGCGAAATCATATTAATTTAGAGCATTATCTCGATATATACGATATGCCAAAATCTTTTTCGTGTTCATAAAACATATCGATATATCGCAAATCTCGATATATTGCCCACCCCTACTCCAAATGTGTTTTCTTATTTTTTTCTTTAAGCAATGGCTTTTTTCTGGCCACTCTTCCAATAAAGCCCCACTCTGTGGAGTGTATGGCTTAAAGTGGTCCTATGGACAGATACTCCCATCTCCGCTGTGGATCTTTGCAGCTCCTTCAGTGTTATCGTTGGTGTCTTTGTTGCATCTCTAATTAATGCCCTCCTTGCCTAGTCTGTGAGTTTTGGTAGGTGGCCTTCTCTTGTCAGGTTTGTAGTCGTGCTATATTCTTTCCATTTTACTATAATGGATTATAGCAAATCCATTGTAGCCTGGCAAGCCAGACTAAATGTGAATATTTAGTCTGGTCTCGGTCGTAGACATTTCCGAAGGGTGTGGGTAGGAACAACCCGTTGTCTTTCAAACTGTCTCTGTGTGTATAGGCCAACGCTCTGACCAATCAGCGCAACAGTGACTGTGACGTAGTCAGAGCAACAGAAAGCAGTGGGGGAGGCCTTGAAATAAATAATTTTTCAAAATGCGTATTAATTAATAAACAGGTTCTAGATATTAAGAAGTTTGGAGATAATGACCACAAGTTTGGAGTCTGTACCACATACTTAACATACACTTGTTTTTTTTTAAGTGTTTTTCAAGGGTTTGCTTAAACTGTTTTTGAGAGTTTTTATTTTTATTTAGTGGTGTTTGGTGAAATAATTTCCCTTAAATTTAAAATAACGGGAAAATCAGAAACAATCAAAAAGTAATGTTTCAAAGCTGTTTATTAATTCTTCGTACTGCACAAACTAGCCCCATCCTTTTGGCTACCAGCGGAGCCAGCTGGTAGATCAGACTTTTGCCATAGCCGGTCGGCAAAACAGCGAAAACGTCCTTCTTGAAAAGGAATGAGCGGAGAGCCTCTTCCTGCTCATGTTTCAATGAAAACTCCAAGTCTAATTCTTCTAAAACTGATTCCAAAGCGGAGTCAAACTTGCGCTGTTCACTAGCCGTAGCCATATTTCCTGTTATGCTTTCTCCAGCGTCGCGCAGCCTTGTCGTCACTCCTGCAAAAGCCCGCCCAAAGAATCCAAACAAAAACCTTGCATTGTGATTGGCGGGCACGATTTGATGCCCGGGGTGTTTTGTTGATATGGTGCGAGGCTAGACCCACTCGTAGGCAAAAATAATTTTGGCCGCTAGGCGGGTGGGTCTAGTTTATTAGGCTAAATCCATTGTGCTCCGTGCGATATTCAAAGTTTGGGATATTTTTTATAACTTAACCCTGATCCATAATTCTTCACAACTTTGTCTCTGGCCTGTTTGGAGTGCTCCTTGGTTTTCATGTTGCTTGCTTAGTAGTGTTGCAGAGTCAGGGTCCTTCCAGAACAGGTTGATTTATACAGATCTCATGTGATAGATCATGTGACACTTTGATTGCACACAGGTGGATCTTAATCAACTAATTATGTGACTTATGAAGTGAATTGGTTGGACCAGCTCTTATTTAGGGGTTTCATACGAAACGGGGTGAATATCTATGCACACTCTAGATTTCTGTTATTTCATCTTAATTATTGTTTGTGTCACAATTTTTTTAAAAATCGCACCTTTTAAGTTGTAGGCATGTTGTGTAAATCAAACGGTGCTAACCCTCCACAAATCCATTTTAATTTCAGCTTGTAATGCAACAAAACAGGACACACACCAAGGGGGATGACTACTTTTGCAAGACACTGTATGCACTCTACCGAGTGCCCTTTTAGTTACTGGTTGCCTAGCAGCACGGCTCACATGACTTTTGTGTTGACCTTCCCATGTTGAAACCATGATATTTATAGTTGTTCAATCATAGTATTCTAGAATGTATAGGATCTCTTCTTCATATGGGAGCCAATCCAACACATGGCAAGTGTGTAGATGTACAATATACAACACTGAGAAATGGCAGTGAGCACTGAGTTGGTTTACAAATGCAGTATGCAAATAATTTGTGTAGGAGAAAAAAATTCTATAATTGATTGCCATTTTATGGCCTATCAGGCTTTATAGATAGTTTTCACATGACGTCACAGAGTCGGGGATTCCCTAGTGGCGGCCATCTTGTGGGTCAAGCTTACCGTACGGGTCACTGAGCACACATTGTAACGCATGAGTACAAAGTCTTCAAAAGAACCCAAGCAGGCTATTTAAAGCTAGCAATGGTGCACACCTGTTGTATTCACGGCTGTCGTAATAGGTCAGATGATGATGTCAAGCGGAGCTTTTATGGAATTCCCACTGTACGGGAGCATGAAGGCGAGCAAACAAAGAAACTCAGCATACAAAGGAGAAATCTATGGCTTGCGAGAATCAACTGCAAGGATTATCAGCCTTCCAAACACAGCAAAGTCTGCTCCGATCATTTTATAAGTGGTAAGTTGTTTAAATAAACAATCAATTGTGTTTAAGTTTGTTTTTGGAAACCAAAACATCATGTAAACAATCTCTGGAGAATGCCTAACTGGAACCGCTGAGTGTACGTTTACATTGTAATGTACACTTAATATCGCTCGTTTGTCACATTTCTATTTGACACTTGTCACTTCACTCACGCAAGGGTCATTTTTGAAAAACATTTTAGGTCTATTCTGTATGATTTGATTTGTGTTTGGGATGCAAACAGCGCACCTTTTGGCGGATGCCGCCTTTTTCACGGCTGAATCGCGCAGATCCGATTTTTTTTTTTAGGGGGGGCGTTGGAGTGTCTGATTATAATTTCAAAGTAAATTCTGTATTAAAATTACTAAATAAGCAAATCTGTTAAAGTCCATGAAACAGGAAATATAAGGATGAGAAAAAAACAGTTTAAATCGATTTAAACTGTTTTTTTCTCATCCTTATACTTCCTGTTTCATGGACTGTAACAGATTTGCTTATTTAGTAATTTTAATACAGAATTTACTTTGAAATTATAATCAGACACTCCAACGCCCCCCCTAAAAAAAAAATCGGATCTGCGCGATTCAGCCGTGAAAACGGCGGCATCCGCCAAAAGGCGCGCTGTTTGCATCCAAGTTGTATATATCATACAGCCTTTAAAGTTTGATGAAGTCAGTTTCAGGCTTTGGAGCAGGCTTTGGCAGTTTCAGGCTTTGGCAGCCCTGCATAGTCACTTGAAAATGCATCTTTGTCCACTTCGTAGGGGTCAATTCCCCCAATCAAGGGCAGTTTGGCTGCATACCGTTGTTGTGAGATGTTGTCTAATGTATCTATATACTTCTGTTTGCTTGATTTTGCCGACATTGATCTTTATTTTAGAAAACTGATTATATAACTTCATAAATTCGTCCGAGATAACGTAGCCGGTAATGGCGATGGTCCGTTTTGTTTGCCCCACAGGATGGCGGCTGGAGGGCATTCCCCGGAATGCCGTGACGTCAGTGAAAACTATGTATACAATTGTTGATTTATATAGTGTGCTGTCATACATTACTGATTAACTTTTCTAGTGACAAATCTATTAACATCATAAAATTGTGCCATTTGTATTGTTTGTGAGTTGTTAAGCTGTTTCAAACTCTGTTAAATTGGGGAAGATTATACATTATACACTTCTCTTTGCTTCTGGTGTGTGTTTTGACAGATCTATGTCTATTTGTTCTTGCTAGCATAGTCAGGCTAGTGGCTAAGTGGATGTTTTGGTGCATTTTTCTGTACTTTATACATTTAAAACTGTTGGGCAGGTTAATAGAGCAATCAAAATTGAAAGGTTTATTCTCATAGCATTTCTTGTAAATCTTGAGAAAACAACAATACCACCAGATAATTCATCCATAACCGCTTATCCTGTGCAGGGTTGTGGGCAAACTGGAGCCTATCCCAGCTGACAATGGACAAGAGGCCAAATCATCGCAGGGCTCACACATAGAGATAAACAAACATTCACATCTACGGTCAATTTAGATCCACCAATTAGCCTAACCTGCATATCTTTGGGGGAAACCAGAGCACCTGGAGGAAACCCACATAGATACAGGGAGAGCATGCAAACTCCACACAGAAAGATCCCTGTTGGCCACTGGGCTCAAACCCAGAACCTTCCTGCTGTGAGGTGACAGTGCTAACCACTACACCACCATGCCGCCCTAGCAGATAATCTTCACAGTCATAATTACTTTCTAAACCATCCCAAACCACATTTTACCCTACTACTGTTAATACTACTCTTGTGGTGTCGCAGCCCAAAGTTGAACATGACAGTAATTGACGGGCAGAGGTGGGTAGTAATGCTTTATGTTTACTCTGTTACATGTACTTAAAGGAGATACGCAGAACCATGGCCGCACTTTTTGTTTATAAATGCCTTGAGACCTCAAGAGTGGTATTGGAATAGTTTTAAGTGTTAACAATAAGTCTAATATAGTAATTTTCACGATTAAAATGATTCATATAGGTAGCGTTCTGAGTGAATGACCTTGACATCTGTGACCTCACCACAGGAAGGCTATCAGTCTCATCGCCATTTCCGCTATACTAAAACACAGAGCTGACTGCAACTTTGAGCTTCCATTTTGAGCTAATTTATCACCATGTCACATAGATGTGTTGCTGGCCAGTGCAGCAACATGACAGAAGGTGGATTTAGGTTGCATTAATGGCTCAAGAATGTTCAAAATGCAAAGATTTTTACACGTTTTACTAGAAGTTCACGGGCACATTGGGCGCCTACGAAGTGGTCTCTCCTCTGCTCTGCACATTTTACTGAAGACTTGTACGAGACCTCTGATCTGTTGAGGAGCGTTGGCTATAAGCCCACACTGAAAGAGGGTGCAGTACCAACAATTAAAGGAAAAGAAAACTACAAAAAAAGGAAAGTAAGTTCAGTTGCACCAGTTCTCCCGGAGTGTGAGCCCAGGGTTGTTGCTAAAATCCGGGATGGGATGAGATGTGACATATTATCGCTCGGGCAGTGACCTCCCCACAGTTGTTGCTAAAACCAGTGACGTCCCATCCCAGGTTTTAGTAATTGCCTGAGCCGATCAGTAATGGCGGAGTACTCAGTATGGAGAAAATGGAGAATGAGTGGACCAGCCATCTGATTTCTCCACTGGATATGCTTTTTTTTTCTCTCGATATCCTTGCCTCAGCAGCAATATCTCGCCCTTACGTGGAAGAAGCGAATGAACGGAGAACTGAACGAACAACTGAAAGTCAGATTGTTTCAAAACAATCGGCCACAAGATCAGTCTTCAAGAAGCAAGAACACAGACGGGTAGGATGCGACTCTCATTTGTTTACCTGCATTTAGATTAATACATGTAACTTGTATTGTGTATTTAAGTTACCGGTATAAGATTATTTAATTTGCTTCAGAATGTGATTGTCTCAGTTCATCTGATTATTTAATTAGCCTTTTACATTTTATCAGTGAAAAATGCATGCATATACATGTATGTTGCATACAGTGCCTTGAAAAAGTATTCATACCCCTTGAACTTTTTCACATTTTTCCACCTTACAACCACGAACTTAAAAGTTTTTTATTGAGATTTTATGTGATAGACCAACACAGAGTAGCACATAATTGTGAAGTGAAACAAAAATGATAAATGGTCTTCAAAATTTTAAACAAATAAAAATCTGAAAAATGTGGTGTGCATTAGTATTCAGCCCCCTGTACTCTGATACCTCTAAATACAATCCAGTGCAATCAATTGCCTTCATAAGTCATCTAATTAGTTAATAGAGTCCTACTGTGTGTAATTTACTCTCAGCATAAATACACTTGTTTTGTGAAGGCCTCAGTGGTTTGTTAGAGAACACCGAAGAACAAACAGCATCATGAAGACCAAAGAACTCACCAGACAGGTCAGGGATAAAGTTATGGAGAAGTTTAAAGCAGGGTTAGGTTATAAAAAAATATCTCAAGCTCTGAACATCTCAAGAAGCACTGTTCAATCCATCATTCAAAAATGGAAAAAGTATGGCACAACTGCAAACCTATCAAGACATGGCCGTCCACCTAAACTGACAGAGCGAGCAAGGAGAAGCAGCCAAGAGGCCCATGATCACTCTGGAGGAGCTGCAGAAATCCACAGCTCAGGTGGGAGAATCTGTGCACAGGACAACTATAAGTCATACACTCCACAAATCTGGCCTTTTTGGAAGAGTGGCAAGAAGAAAGCCATTGTTGAAAGACAGGCATAAGAAGTCCCGTTTGCAGTTTGCCAGAAGCCATGTAAGGGACACAACAAACATGTGGAAGAAGGTGTTTTGGTCAGATGAGACCAAAGTTGAACTTTTTGGCCTAAATGCAAAGCGCTATGTGTGGGGGAAAACTAACACTGCTCATCACCCTGCACACACCATCCCCACTGTGAAACATGGTGGCGGCAGCATCATGCTATGGGGATACTTTTCTTCAGCAGGGACAGGGAAGCTGGTCAGAGTTGATGGGAAGATGGATGGAGCTAAATACAGGGCAATCCTGGAAGAAAACCTGTTGGAGGCTGCAAAAGACTTGAGACTGGGAAGGAGATTCACCTTCCAGCAAGACAATGACCCTAAACATACAGCCAGAGCTACAATGGAATGGTTTAGATCAAAGAATATTCATGTGTTAGAATGGCCCAGTCAAAGTCCAGACCTAAATCCCATTGAGCATCTGTGGCAAGACTTGAAAATTGCTGTTCACAGACGCTGTCCATCCAATCTGGCTGAGCTTGAGCTATTTTGCAAAGAAGAATGGGCAAAAATTTCAGTGTCTAGATGTGCAAAGCTGGTAGAGACATACCACAAAAGACTTGCAGCTTTAATTGCAGCAAAAGGTGGCTCTACAAAGTATTGACACAGGGGGGCTGAATACTAATGCACACCACATTTTTCAGATTTTTATTTGTTTAAAATTTTGAAGACCATTTATCATTTTCGTTTCACTTCACAATTATGTGCTACTCTGTGTTGGTCTATCACATACTTTAAAATCTCAATAAAAAACTTTTAAGTTTGTGGTTGTAAGGTGGAAAAATGTGAAAAAGTTCAAGGGGTATGAATACTTTTTCAAGGCACTGTAAGTTGTAACACCTGTCCTGTTTTAATGAGAGTCAACCCACAATCAGTGAAGTCAAATCAGTCTTAGTTGAGCAAGTGAGTAATGGTATTTCTTACTTTCACCATAAATTTTTATTTATATGACTTTGGTCTATAGCTGTCAAAGGCCTCGGCCTTAAAACCGATTCCTGCTGTGACATCACTCACCAAGGGCTGGCTGGCTCAGTGGGGCAGCTCAAATGGCAACTTTGCGGTCGATTTTTTCATCTCATCTCATTATCTCTAGCCGCTTTATCCTGTTCTACAGGGTTGCAGACAAGCTGGAGCCTATCCCAGCTGACTACAGGTGAAAGGCGGGGTACACCCTGGACAAGTTGCCAGGTCATCACAGGACTGACACATAGACACAGACAGCCATTCACATTCACACCTGCGGTCAATTTATGGCCCTTTTCCACTACCCTTTTTCAGCTCACTTCAGCTCGCTTCAGCTCACTTCAGCCCGACACGGCTCGCGTTTCGACTACCAAAGAACAGCATGACTCAGCTCGCTTCAGCCCTGCTTAGCCCCTAAAACTCGCACGGTTTTGGAGTGGGGCTGAAGTGAGCCAAACCGAGCCGAGTGAGGCTGGGGGCGTGAGCAGACACTCCCCTGTGCACTGATTGGTGAGGAGGAGTGTCCTCACATGCCCACACACGCCCCGCGAGCACGCTGGGATCTGTAAACACCGTAAACCCAGAAGAAGAAGAATTACGAATTACGAGAATTTCTGAAGCGAAGTGACATTCCATGTCCCAACAGCCAGCCGCTGTGTCCGGGGATCAGGTCGTCGAGGCCCCTGCCTTCGACTGCCACCCAATCCACACCTATGGTCATGAGCTTTGGGTAATGACAGAAAGAACAAGATCGCGGATACAAGCGGCTGAAATGAGTTTCCTTCGCAGGGTGGCTGGGCGCTCCCTTAGAGATAGGGTGAGAAGCACAGTCACTCGGGAGGAGCTCGGAGTAGAGCCGCTGCTCCTCCACATCGAGAGGAACCAGCTGAGGTGGCTCAGGCATCTTTTTCGGATGCCTCCTGGACGCCTCCCTGGGGAGGTGTTCCAGGCATGTCCCCCCGGGAGGAGGCCCCGGGGAAGACCCAGGACACGCTGGAGGGACTATGTCTCTCGGCTGGCCTGGGAACGCCTCGGTGTTCTTCCCGAGGAGCTGGCCGAGGTGTCTGGGGAAAGGGAAGTTTGGGCTTCCATGCTTAGACTGCTGCCTCCGCGACCCGGTCCTGGATAAGCGGAAGAAGACGAGACGAGACGAGACGAGACGAGAATTTCTGAAGCCTTATGCGCCTCGCCTCATCTATACGCTCTTGCCAGTATCTGTTGGCATTGTCGGTGACAACAAGCCACAGCACCAAGACCAGCAACACTAACGACTCCATGTCCTCCATGTTTATTGTTTACTATTCGGGTCATGAGACTACCGCTTAAAGGATCACTGATGTCACTGTTTGCGCTGCTTAATGACATCACGTGACGTCCACCCACTTTCGCTAACTCCACCCAATGTGTCCACCCACTTCCAGCCAGCACGGTTCAACGCGGTTGTAGTCGAAATGCAACTCCAACAGCCCCGCTCAGCTCGACTCAGCCCAACTCAGCACGGCACGGCTCAGCCTGACTCAGCCGCGTTTGTAGTGGAAAAGCGGCATTAGAGTCACCAGTTAACCTAACCTGCATGTCTTTGGACTGTGGGGGAAACCGGAGCACCCGGAGGAAACCCACGTGGACACAGGGAGAACATGCAAACTCTGCACAGAAAGGCCCTCGCCGGCCATGGGGCTCAAACCCGGACCTTCTTGCTGTGAGGTGACAGCACTAACGACTACACCACCGTGCCGCCCGCGGTCGATTTTAACTCTCAAAAATATCTCATCTTATCTCTCATCTCATTATCTCTAGCCGCTTTATCCTGTTCTACAGGGTCGCAGGCAAGCTGGAGCCTGTCCCAGCTGACTACGGGCGAAAGGCGGGGTACACCCTGGACAAGTCGCCAGGTCATCACAGGGCTGACACATAGACACAGACAACCATTCACACCTACGGTCAATTTAGAGTCACCAGTTAACCTAACCTGCATGTCTTTGGACTGTGGGGTAAACCGGAGCACCCAGAGGAAACCCACACGAACACGGGGAGAACATGCAAACTCCACACAGAAAGGCCCTCACCGGCCACGGGGCTCGAACCCGGACCTTCTTGCTGTGAGGCGACAGCACTAACCACTACACCACCGTGCCGCCCCAAGGTTCTGCAAATTAAGTGATTTTTTTTCCAGTAAATTGTACTTCTAGGAGTAGTTTCAATGTATAATACTTTTCACTGTTACTCAAGTGCATTTACAATTTAAAAAATATACTTGTCAGATACATTAGACTACACTTATTTTTACTTTTATTTATTGAGTTATTTTTAATCACAAGCACACAGTTTCTGCAATGTCAACATCAGCATGGAAGTGTAATGCAGAGCTGCAGTTTTACTACAGCAGTTTCAGGCCAGTGGCGTTGAATGCATGCACAGTAGGACAATGTGTGAACCTGCTAATTCACACAGTTGTGCCATTTAGACAGTGATAGTTTGTGTTGCTTCTATGTGTCGTCATGTATATTATCATTCAGAAAGGGACATCTTTGCACTAACCTAACCTTAACCTAACCCAGACCCTAAGCCTAAAACCACTGAAATGTAGATTACCCTAACAGTTGCTAAGATAAACCAAAGAAAGTGTCACTGAATGCCCCTGGCCTGAAATTGCTGTTGTAAAACTGCAGGTGTATAAAACTGTGGCTCTGCAGTCAGAAAAAAAATGGGAGAGGTGTTATTACCATTAAGCTAGTTTGTAAGATTTATGAAACTAACCTGTGGCAAAATTGTCTTTATTTATATTATTTGGTAAATATATTATTATTATTATTATTATTATTATTATTATTATTATCGCGGCACAGTGGTGTAGTGGCTAGCACTGTTGCTTCACAGCAAGAAGGTTCTGGGTTCGAGCCCAGTGGCTGACAGGGGCCTTTCTGTGTGGAGTTTGCATGTTCTCCCCGTGTCCACGTGGGTTTCCTCCGGGTGCTCCGGTTTCCCCCACAGTCCAAACACATGCAGGTTAGGCTAATTGGTAGCTCTAAATTGACTATAGGTCTGAATATGAGCGTGGATGGTTGTTTGTCTCTATGTGTCAGCCCTGTGATAATTTGGTGACTTGTCCAGGGTGTACCCCGCCTCTTGCCCATAGTCAGCTGGGATAGGCTCCAGCTTGCCTGTACCCTGCACAGGGTAAGCAGTTACAGATAATGGATGGATATTGATGATGATGATGATCCACTGTATTCTGCAGCTCAGTATTGCTGTCGAAACAACTTCTGGCTGCAATCAGTCTTTCTTCCTTTCATTCCACTATGTCTTCTTCCTTGCGAGCTGCCGTAGCTCTCTGAGTTTCTTTGCCATTCTGAGATTTCCCGTCCCTTTGTTTTTGAGGTCTGTCCTCAGGACACTTAGTAAGTTTGTACAGTGTCTTCCTCTTCTCGCCCTATACCTGCTGCATCCCACTATGGCAAAGTCCAGCGCTTTTTGTGCTGGAGTGTCTGCCGGCATTCGGAGGATATGTCCAAACATGCACCACCTGAGTTGGGTTACTTTTGTTGACAGTGGGATAGTATTACATATCTTGTACAGTGCCTTGTTGGAGATCTTGTGCGGCCACTGATACCCTGTGATTTTGCGCAGATGTTTTCGGTGACAGGCATCAAGTTTGTCCATGGCTGTCTTTGGCACTGCCCAGCTGTTGCAGTTGTACAGCATTATCGAGACACAAGTTGCGTTATATATTTGCAACTTTTTTGTCAGAGGAATTTTTGATCCACGGATCCATAGCTTCCAAAAGGATTGAAAGGTGATGTTAGCCATGATGCAGCGTGCTTCTATGTCTGAGGAGCTGCAGAGTAGGGATCCAAGGATCTTACTTGTCCTCCAGCTCTCCACTCCTCGGAGGGGTTCGTTGTCCTCTCCTTTTTCCTTTGTATCCACTAGGTAGATGTGGGTGAATTCTGTCTTACCCTCATTAACAAACAGGTTTGAATCTTTCAGATTCTTGACAGCTATTGGAAGGAGTCTTTGCAATGTGTCCTTTTCCTCATCAACAAAATCCACGTCATCCGGATATTCCATTTCTAGTGGCATACCTAGATCTGAAATTGGAGGGTTTGGTCTTGTAGAACTTCTCTGTATGGATGACAGTGCAGAGGCAAGGTAGCAGATGAACAGCACCAGGGACAGACTGTCTCCTTGTGGGGACCCAATAGTTGTTTCAAAATCTGCTGAGTAGGTGGTGTTGACTCTAACCTTCAGCTTGGTGCCTGAAAGTAGAAATCTTACCAGTCGGAGTTCGTCTTCGTTGCACCCTGCTTGGTCTAGCACTTCCAGGATTTTGGATCTTTTGATGGTGTCAAAGGCACGGGACATATCTATACCCATCTTGTAGAAGTCCCAATGTTTGATCATTACCACAGAAACGAGCATTCGCTGGGCCCACACGATATCTGCACAACTGCGTCCCCTCTTGAACCCACTCTGATAAGGTCCTGTAAACTTGTCAATTTTGTCCCTGATGCAGTGCAGTGTAACAGTGGACAGGATTTTCCTTATGCTGTTCAGGAGGACAATAGGGCGAAGATTCGCGGGTGGACCAGGTGTTTTTTTGGGTCTGGGCAGGGCAATCAAGATTCCTTGACCAATAGATTCAATTGAATGATGATGTTCAAAGGCATAATTGATGATGGATGTAATGATTGGTGATATGGCATCACTCCCGTATTTATACAGTTCATTACTAACTCTATCCAGCCCTGCTGAGCGTCCGTTGTTAAGGGTCTTTATGGCATTTTTCACTTCTAGCTCTGTGATTGGTGCTTCTAGGGGTCTGGGTTCCCCTTGGAATGGCTCCAGCTGTTCGCCTTCTGGGTCTGTGAACTGTTCCTGGAACCACTCTCTGATTGCTTCTGCCTTTCCCCTGTCCATAGCAATGAATTGGCCTTCTGTGTTGTGCACTGATGGCATTGGTTGGGGGAGTACAACTTTAAGGGCACGGACGGCCTTGAACATCTTTCGGCATTCATCTGTGGATGAGATCTCATCTGCCAGGGTGTCTGCTCTAGCGAGCTCAAGTTCCTTGAGACGTTTGTTTATTTTGCGAAGGATGTTATTACATTCTTTATGGAGGTTGCTTTTGTTTTGGCCGTGGCCTTTTTGGTAGATGCATAGTCTCAGTGCTTTTTGCTTCTCTGATAGTTCCATTACCAAAGGGTCGTCTATGTGTTTCCTGCCTCTGTTGCCTTTTAGCACTCCTCGGGTGCTGGCTGCTGACAGGTCCCTGCATTTTTTCAGGGAGTTTAATGCTTTGTTGGGATTTTGCTCAATGTTTGTGTTGGCTATTTTCTTTTGCAAGCTTTTCTTATACTGTTCTTGTGTTTCAACATTGTTGATGAGTCTTGCTACGGTAGGTCATACTTGACCTGGCTATTCTGACTCTGTGTTTTCTTATGGACCAGATAAATTTTGTCCATCCTAATACGTGTGACCACTGGTTTGTGATCTGAGTTGAGATCTGCGTCTCCGTATGTGCGGGAGTCTTTGAGTAATGGTTTGCTCTTGGACTTACAGAGTATAAAGTCTATTTGGTTGAAGATGGCTTTTGTGGCTTTGGAACCTGCTCCTGCCTTGTGGTCAGCAATGTACCCAACCCAGGTTGTTCTGTGACGGGCTGGGTGCTTGGGTGTTTGTCGCAAACAGGCCATTAGCGTTGATGAAGGATGCCAATGCTTCCCCATTGCTATTTCTCTTTCCTATTCCATATGACCCTATACACATGTCTAGTCCTGAGCAATTCCAGCGTTATGGACGTGACACTTGAACTCAAAATGGCAACAAATGACCCAGTGCATGTTTTATTGTCTCCCAGTATTTAAACAGGTGTTGCATATTTTAAGGCTGTACCATACTGGAGAAGTGATAGAACAAGAACAATTCCCATAGTACATCTAGGGCATGCCAGAAAACGCCAATAAAAGATGCGTTATGGATGTGACAGAAAAAGTATCACTTTTCTTGGGTGACTGTACATTTTTATCAAACTCTGTGAAATTGTAAACCTAATGTCGAAATGGAGATATCCATTTGATAGAGGGGTCCAAGGTGAATATTAAAAAAATCTTTGTTTAAAATATTTTGTATTTCATGCAGAGTTTCGGAAGGAAAAGTCAGCGTTATGGATGTGACGAAATTCCGTTATGGATGTGACGCGTCTGAAATAGACATGGCATATGCTTAGAAAATCAGCAATTTAACCACCATAACCCTTTGAAAAACTCTCTAAATATCAGCTAAAACTATCAAAGTTCTTAAATAATATTTAGGATGGCTATTGTTTTGCTGTTTTGTGGATTTTAGCATACATTTCTGTGGCTTGTGGCAATAATATAGAATTGTACATGATCAAAGTTGATTGTAGCTTGGGTTTTACATTATAAGAAAGAAAGACTGACAGTGACACATTAGGTTGGTTACAAATTGGTTCAACTTATTCACATCTGTAAAATACAGGCCTAGGTGATATCTCTGGGAGTGGTTTTGATGTATTACATGTTGCTTTATTTTTGCATGGTGAGGTTGACATTTACATGGAATTGCCCTCCTGCATCTTTGTCAGCTTTGCTAAGTCTCCCTAGTTTAGCATTGAAATCTCCACATACAAATAGAGACCACCTGGCTGGGACTTTGATAGCATGGCTCAGTTCATTGTAGAGTGTATCTACTAGTGACGGATTTTCTTGAGCTCTCTCTGATGTTGGGCCATATACATTGACGATTCGGCATTTTATGGTTTTGCCATTTCTAAGTGGAAGTGATAGGTCCATGGTGTCTATGCGGTCACTGATGTGTCCGTAGTTAAGTACATTGTTCAAGAGTCTTGGTCCTATCACAAACCCCAAACCATGATGGGTTGTTTCTTTTTGCTCCATGAGAATCAATTTGTGACCAGTTTGGAGAATTTGTTCTGAATGACTGGTTACTTTTGTCTCTTGGATACATGCAATGTCAATGTTGTAATGCTCACAGTCTGTTCCAAGTGTTTTTCTCTTCATGGCTGAGGTCAAACCTCGTACATTCCATGTTGCAAAGGCAAACTGTTGAGAAGATGGCGGTGCCTGAGGGTGCCGGACATAGCTTCTCGGTTGAAGAAAGGTAGATATTGAAGAGGTTGCCCTCTTTATGCGGTTGTCAGTTCACAATCCTTGACGACTTGGCTTCCCAACTATGTTGGTACTGACGAGGAGGACCTCGTGAAGGTGTCATCATCCCTCCCCGGATGGATATTATTATTTAGGAATATGATTTAGTACTTGAATTAACAGATTTTATGTTGCTGTTATTAGACAAGCACTTTAAATTTTTATTTTGAGCATAACTGATATTCTGATACAGTTGAATGTAATACATTATAGAAGAAATAAATCACAAGAATTCACTCATTTTATGAGATTCTTTTTTACTCATACTCAGGTCATTATTTTGATGAGTACTTTTACTTCTACTTATTTATTATTATAAAGTCACAATACTTTTACTTGAGCACAGTTTTTTTTATTATTTTTTTAAATTTTGCTTAATCTATCCACCTCTGTCGGCAAGGAGGATGCAGGACAATGCACACAAGAAAATGGAGTCCCAGTAGGCATGCAGTTCACAATAATATATTATTACCAGAGAGGGCACATTTCAATCAGTTCAAGACTGATGAATTCCTCCTCCTCTGTTTTGACCAGACTTTGGATTATGATTTGAAGAACATTCAAATATTCAGATTTAGATCGTGACTCAACTCAACAACAACAGCAAATATGTCTTACTCTCTCTTGTTCCTGTTTCTTACAGGCCGAACTGTTGCTTCCTATTTCTTCTTTTAAAAAGATATGAAGTGTCACTAAAATTGATTTTTCTATATGGACAAGTCTTCCATCACAAGGTCATCAGTCCCCCTCTCTCAAACGAACATGTTACCACAGCAACCCGACCCAATCATGTTTACCCTGGTCTGTTCATTGTATCTTAAACACAACTGTCGCTCTTCAAGGCTGGTTGTGACTCTCATACACTAAACTATTCAGATGTCCAAGTCATTAAAGGATTAGAGTCATGTTTATAGCCTCTGTGAGACGATGATCTTAAATTGCAAGAATGCAAATTGCATAAACACTGGCTTTTTATCTCTTGGACCAACTAATTATAAAACCTCAGTTGAATGTCATTTGGACCAAACAAAGGGTTCATATTCCTGAAAGAAAAATAAATGCATTTCATTAACACAGTCTTTATGCCCAGTCAGTGTAGCCAAATCAATAACTTTGAAAATAACTGTGCTTTCCAAAAGAATTCATAAAACATGGAGGAATTATATAATATAATTCAGGAGGTATATATTAGACTTTGTTTATTTAGTGTAAGGTTTACAATCCCCTCTGAAAGTATTGGGCCAGCGAGTCCAATTCACTTGTTTTTGCTATCCACTGAAGACATTTGGGTTTGAGATCAAAAGATGAATATGATACGATAGATTAGAATTTCAGCTTTTGTTTCCTCATTTATGATTTACATCTAGATGTGAAAAACAACTTAGAACATGAAAACTTTTGGTTGAACACACCCATTTTTTAAAGGCATTAAATATATTGAAACATGTGACTGACAAGTGTTTCTTGTTACCCAGGTGTACCCTGTTAGTTTAATTGTTTAAACAGTTAAAAATCTGAATATCTACAATTGGTTTGAGCCCTGGCTTTCACCTGGGAGGACTAAATTTGTTCTTAAAAATGATAAACTAACATGAATTACACAGAACTGTATGTGGGGTAAACGCAAGCCATTTTGAAGCTGAGAAAAGTGAGAAATTTGAACAAACATCAGGTATGCAAATTACAACAAGTTGAAATGCTTTGAAAAAGACACTCACTACGTTTACATGCACATAGAGAGAATCGAATTTCTGCCGTTGCTCGACTGAAATCGAAGTTCAAAATGCCATGTATACACCTTAATTCGGCTGAAATTGAACCGAACTTGATTTCTTGGAATCGAGCTACACGACCTAGTTTATGCGATTTCTGCCGAGCTACTTTGTGCATGTATACCCTATCGAGCTAGTTGTCGAGCTACTTCCGGAAGTGACGAGTGACGAGACCACAAGCGGGAAACACAACAGCCTCGGTCGGCATGACAACGAATCATGACAACGGCATGAATCTTTTCTTTTTGTGGCATTGTTTGCACTGTTAAAATTTAGCTCACTTACTGTATCACCAAATACATCTGTACAGCTGTTGCATAGCTGTGAATTGTGTACATAAACAAGTCATTGTATTTGTGTGTGTGTATATATATATATATATATATATATATATATATATATATATATATATGTCCAACATCTGAAGAATGTCAATAAAAACAAAACAATTGAACTTTTTGTGTGTTTATTAAGACATAAGTTAAATTGTAAGCAAAAAAAATATATTTTTTTGTAAGCAAAAAATGGACTTTAGAAAAATATTATTGTGCAAAATAAGTTGTCTTACAAAACTGTGGTCTGCGCCGGACAGTTTGTAGCCATAGTCTGTTAGAGCAAGCCTAACAGCTTGAACACGGAACTGCTAGTGTTGCCAGATTGGGGGTTTTAAGTGCATTTTAGCGGATTTGAACATGTTTTGGGCTGGAAAACGTCAGCAGTATCTGGCAACACTATAGCTCTTCTTCATGACGACAACCGGAAGTGTACCAACACGATGGGGCGTGTTGCGCCACGTGTGGCTCGGGTGCACAATGCACCTTGCACAATAGCCCGATTTCACTTGTGCATGTAGGATTGGATTTCTCTGGCACCCCTGCTGGGACCCTTTGCTCGATTACCAACAGCAGCTCGATTTGGACGTGCATGTAAACGTAGTCACTGGTGTGCTCATAACTATACATCAAACAGTACTTGATGACAAAAACAGTCTGAGAGCTGTGACAAAAAAACCCCAGAAACAACAGTTAGTGACATCACCAACAACCTCCACAGGAAACAGGTGAAGGTGTCATAATCCATTTTCCGAAAACTTCAAGAACAGAAATATAGAGGTCATACCACAAGATGCAAACCACTAATGAGCAGTAAGAATCAGAAGTCCAGACTGGAATTTGCAAAGAAATACAGAGATGAGGTACAAAAGTTCTGGAACCAAGATTGACCTCGACCAAGATGATAGAAAGGCCAAAGTGTAGAGAAAGAAAGCATCTGCTCATGATTCAAAACATCCCAGATAGCAAAAGGGCGTTGATTCGATGGGGAATCATCGGCATGTTCTTCGACCATATGCCGTCGAATCATCGTGGATCACCGGCGTTGATTCAACACCGCTTTGCTCATACGAGTTTGCGTTGAAACGACGTTGAAAAGTGGATGGTGGCCGACAGAGAATAGACCCCCTTTCACCCTTTATTCAACTACGGATTTCGGTCGATTTATAGTTTAATTTTCGGCGATGATTCATCCAACTTTACTTCCTGTTTTATGTACAACAGGAAGGCTACAAATTAAGCAAAACAGGCTAAATTAAACTAGCTAACAATAAAGCATCGGGGCTCTTGCCTAGGATGAACACACACATGCATACTTCAACCATGAAAGTGAAACTTAATTTATATCAATGTGCGTAGGCTACGTCCTGTTTTATGTACAACAGGATATAAAAATGCATGCAACAATGCACCTCTCCTAATGTTTGTTAAGCTATCTAATGAGGCATAACTTTTAACATTTATAAGGAACAGAACACACTTGAACAAGTTCTTAGAAACATTTTATGATTTATTTATAATTTATAATTGTGGCCTATTCCTCCTGCGGCGCAGACACCTGTACATGGAAACAGAAAAACATAACCAAAATTAATTTGATGCAGCATTGATAAAGAAAGTCAGCAGTAGGCTATGGGTTTCTAAATGCCACCCTACCTCACGTCTCCTCATCCCTCCCTCTCTCTCTGGCGCATACTTAAGCCACTTCTTGATTGTGTCACTAAAAGTAGCGTGTGTGCTCCCTGGCAGCTGCTTTTGTAGAGCATCTGAAAGAAAAAGAACAAAACAACATTGAGACTTTGCATGGTGATAATTGTTAAAGTTTGAGTTGTTAAGACTATGCACGTCACACTCTAGTGGTAGGTGGCAAGTAATGGTACTAGTACAGAAAATATATGTAAAAATCAGAAACCATAGATGTGAATCTTGTGACAATTTAAACGGGATTAAAAAAAAAAACCATTTTAATTTCCCCATTGACACAAAGCGGAAATAGAAATGCCACTACCGGACCGTTCGTCACTCAGTCAGCCTCCCTGGACTTGCCTGCACACCTGCTTTTTCTGAGTAAGGCGCCTGGTGAGTTTCTTAATCCTTTTTAATCCTTTGCATCTTTCACAATATGTTTGTCGTTGTCGTTATAATCGTAATGTTACAGTTAGTGAAGGAGTTATCAAAGAACGTTTAGAAGTAGTGTGCAAGTACTTGCGACAGCTTACTATTTTACCCTCTTTTACAGCTTTGTGCACATGCATAACCTACTAAACAGGACATCATGGATCTTGGTGTCCTTAAACGCAGTTTTTCCCCCTTTCCAGCCCAGTTAAATTGGCTGGCCAAGCTGTTGACCAGGAGGCTACGCAGCATCCGCCTCACTGTGACCCCTACGTCAGTTCCTCCACAAAGGGCTAAGGTAGACACCTGATAGAATAAAATGTAGCATGAAGACAATAATGAGACAATAATGAGGCTACACAAAAGAACAGGTCAGCTCAAAACGACATGCGACCTAGGCCTACATGCTCGATTTAAACACTAAGTTTTCACACCAACGCTAAGTTTTCACTCCAACAAGACAACTACTTCGACTCGTTTTTCGATTGAATAATGCGTCTGCATTGTTGTTGTTTCAAATGGATACTAGTTGAGGGAAATTTCTCCAACGCGTGAT